>NW_027187347.1:1637401-1654501 GCF_028583685.1 Petaurus breviceps papuanus
ATATATATATATATATATATATATATATATATATATATATTTAAAGGCATGACTGAGAATGAAAAAAAAAAAACCATAACGAAAGGGCATTGCCCCTGGAGATTATTGTTCAAACATTTAGATGTTATCTGGGAGAGAAAGGAGGGCCCTTTGGGGGTGGTTTTTACCCTGCCCTACCAGTGCATTAGCATAAATACACATATAAGCTTAGATAGCTATCACCTTCCCTGTAAGTCTGCGTGGGGCAGGAATGAGGTTCTGGAATCTTGAGTCTTAAAGCAGTGGTAGAATGGGGAAAGTATTCTGAAATGGATAAGTTCTGAATAAATAAGGGCAACCATTTGGATTAAAACTCTAAGGGTAAAACTCAGGTGAAAGAGCAGATGAAATAGGCCTGGAGAGATTGGCCTGGGGACAATTGAAGACTGAAGGCAGACGTGTGCTGGATGGAGTTCATACCAGGCTCTAGTTAAATGTTCACCATCAGCATTTACACCTTGCCACAGTGAGTAAGAGCACTGGCTCCAGTGTCGGGATGATCGATTCCGGGCTCAGACACTTATTACCCATCCAGAAACACCTGGCCGTGTAACCTTGAGCATGTTACTTAACCCCGATTGCTTTAAAAAAAAAAAAAAAAAAAGAATGGCAAAGCATTTACACCTTGGAAATCGGCAAATGCTACAAATAAAAGCTTCACTTGTTTAATTGACTATCTAGACTTAAGAAAATGATAGAGAGAGGGGTGGCTAGGTGGCACAGTGAGTAAAAGCGCCAGCCCTGGAGTCAGGAGGACCTGAGTTCGGTTCTGGCCTCAGACACTTAACACCCACACAAAAAAAACTAGCCGTGTAACCTTGGGCAAGTTACTTAACCCCAATTGCCCTCCAAAAGGCAAAAAAAAAAAGAAAAAGAAAATGATAGAGAAAATCTTAATAATTCAAATTAAATTTTAAAATGTGTCATGTATACATTTTTTTTTCAGGGTGCTGAAAGGTAATGGTATATTACAATCCAAAGGAATCAGCATGGGATTTGAAGGAAGAGGACCTGGTTTTGAATCCTATGCTTGTCACTTACTACTAGAAGCAACTAGGTGGCACAGTGCATGGAGTACTGGGCCTGGGATCAGGAAGACTTGAGTTCAAATCCAGTCTCAGATATTTCTTAGCTCTGTGACCCTGGGCAAGTCACTTAACTTGTTTGTCTCAGTTTTCTCAACTGTAAAATGGGGGTAGTAACAGCACCTATGTCACAGGGATGTTATAAGACTCCAATGAGGTAATATTCATAAAGCATTTAGCACAGTACCTGGCATATAGTGCTATATATAAATGCTAGCTATTATATTTTTAGAGGCAGTTTAGTGAATTTCAGAACACCGGGTCTGGTATCAGGGAGATCTGAGTTCAAATCCAACCCCAGACATTTACTATTTGTGGCACTGTGGGCAAGTCAATTAACCTTTGTCTCGCTTTCCTCAACTACAAAATGCAGATGATAATGATAACCCCCACCCTCCAGGGTTGTCATGGGGACCAAATGATTTAATATTCATAAAGCACTTAGCAAGGACCTGGCATAGGGCAGGGGCTAATTAAATGCTAGCTATCATCATCATTATTATTATTGTGACATTGTACAAGTATTTTCCACTCTCTGGGCCTCAGTTTCCTTATCTGTGCAATGAAGGGGTTGGGCTAGATGACCTCCAGGGCTCCTCCCAGCTCTAATTCTATGATACCAAGATCCAATGATCCTGAACAGCAGGAGTGCTCAGTAAGCACTAGTGAAGTGCTTTGCCTACTTCACAACTGTCCCCAAGACTTTAGGGGAATCCTCGTCTGCTATTTTTTCTCCCAGTTTTCAGTGAGATCCTATGTTTTTGCATCTTTGAGGTAGAGAGGGGGGCAGATTGAAGGATGGACCTTCTCATTGATAGAGGGCACTCCCAATGTGGAAGCTCCCTCTACAGATGCTCTAAAACTCTCAAATCCAGCACTGCCTGGGGCACAGAGCAATTAAGTGACTTGCCCATATCTATACCATTAATACTGTATGTGGCAGAGATAGGGCTTGAAGCCAGAATTTCCTGACTCCTATACCAATCCTCTATCCAATATATTAATCCTCAATGTGGAGGAAAAATAATCAGTGTTGGAATGGAATAGGAAGAAAGGCACAGAAACACACCATTGATGGGCCCATGAACTAAACCATTCTGAAAAACAATGTGGAATTATGCTGGCAAACTATTCACCACTGGAAATATACTATAAAATGGTCAAAAACAGGGGGAAAGGTCCCAATAATATTTATAGCAACACTTTTTATTTTAGAAAAAAAACTGAAATGAAAATGATTGCCCATCAATTAAGAAGTGAACAAGCTTAATCTGGAAAGGAAAGGTACCTTTCTGTTTTTGTTTTTAAGTGAATACTATGTAAAAGCCAAAGGCTTATTCAAATGTACTTTTTTTTAAAAAAAAGTAACCAAATAAGTTGTAGTATATGAATGTAGTTGAATAATATTTTGCTATATGAAATAGTGAATGTGAGTGGGTAGATGTGGTGATATGTACCTATAATCCCCATTACCTGGGAGACAAAGGGTTGTGGATTTCTTGAGTTCAGGAGTTTCAAGCTCCAGTAGGCAAAAGTCAATTGGATATCTGCAGTATGTCTGGTACCAGTATGGTAACATCCCCCCCCCCCCCCCGCACAATCCCCCACCGCCGAAGCAGAAGACCACCAGGCTGCCTAAGCAGAAGCAAAGCCATTCAGGTCAGAAACAAAGCAGGTCAATGTGCCTATACCATCAACTAAGGCTGCTAAGTAGCACAGTGAATAGAGAGCTGGTTCTGGAATCAGGAAGACCTGAGTTCCAATACAGCCTCAAATGCTTACTAACTGTGTGAGCCTGGGCATGTCTCTTAGCCTTTGTCTGCCTCAATTTCCTCAACTGGCAAACAGGGATTAAGAACGGTACCTACCTCTCAGGATTATTATGAAAATTAAACAAAATAATATTTGTGGAACATTTAGCACAATACTAGGCACTTTAATAATTGCTCTTCCTTCATTTCTTCCTGTGGAAATCAGCAATAGTTCAGGTCTATGAACAGCCACTACTTTTCCAGATTGAGCCAGATAGGGAGACCTCGTTTCAAAATAAGTTAAAAATAGTGAATATGAAGAATTTAAAGAAACTTGGGAAAATGAAAATCAAGAACCATACCCATGGTATGCCATGGTAAATGCCAAGAAAAACAATACTCAAAGATATCAGAGCTCAGTTCAATGCTATCATGGAACAGTGGTGAGCACTGGCCCTGGAGGCCCTGGAGTCAGGTGACTTCCTTTCAGATCCTGTCCGCAATGCTTATGATCGGTATTGCAGTAGCATGTCTCTGGGCCTCCCTTTCCTCATCTCCAAAATAAGGGGGATGGATCAGAAGATCTCTGAGGTTCCTTAAAGCTCTAGGATCCAATACAATAACAACACTGAATGCCATAAAACTGATAATGAAACATTCTAGTGCTGTACTTAAGGTGAAGAATGAGCTGTGCACCGTCAGTCATGGTCAATGTGCCTGTCCTGCTTAATTGTACTTCTTTAAAACTAGGGATGGCTTTATTGTGTTTATTGGGATTTTCAGATATCTAAAAAGAATATTGGGCAGATAGGTGGTGAAGTGGATAGAATGCTGTGATAGTAATGGCAATTAAAGAATTTGAAAACCAAGCCAATACAGGGGAATCTTTAATTGCCATTACTATCACAAATGCCAAGCCCAGAGTCAGGAAGACTCATCTTTCTTAGGCAACTCACTTAACTCTGTTTCCCTCAGTTTCCTCATCTGAAAAATGAGCTGGAGAAGGAAATAGTAAACCACTACAGCATCTTTGCCAAAAACCCCAAGTGAAGTCACAAAGAGTCACACACAACTGAAATGACTGAATAACAACAATAAAAACAATGTTAAAACATGGTTCTCTTTTTTAGTAGAAACGATTAAAGCAATGAGTGATACAAATTATTCATAGTAGAGAGGTTTGTTTTGAAAAACAATAGAAACTATATCTTAATGAGTCTTCCACTTCTTTCAGTATAGTACTCTACTACACATAGTAGGTGCTTAATCAATGTTTCTTGAATTGAGATAAAAAATTAGAGCTGGAAGGGACTTCAAAGGCCATCTCTTCTGGTCCAAACCTCCTCATTTTACACATGAGGAAAGTGAGGCCTCAAGACTCTAAGTAACTGGGGCGGCCAGGTGGCTCAGCGAGTAAGAGCACCGGCTCCAGTGTTGGGACGACCTGGAGATCGAATCCCGGGCTCAGACACTCAGCACCACACCCAGAAATAACTGGCCGTGTAACCTTGAGCAAGTTATTTAACCCCGATTGCTTAAAATAAAAAAATAAAAAATACTCTAAGTAACTGGCCCAACATCACATATGTGATAAGTAGCAGAGCTGGGAAGTGAACACAAGTCCTTTAATTCCAGCATTCTTTCCCACATGCAGACAGAAATGAATCAAACTGAAGGAACTTTGGGTTTTAAAAGTACAGCCCTTCAAATTCTACCTTATTGTGTTCTTTTGTGGGTGCCAAGACAACAGCCTAGAGCTATCAATGCAAAGGAAGCTACTTATTTCGTTACTTTTTCGTGATTTAAAAAAAATTTCATAAGGCAATTGTGGTTAAATGACTTGTCCAGGGTCACACAGCTAGTAAATGTCAAGTGTCTGGGCGCAGATTTGAACTCAGGTCCTCCTGATTCCAATGCCCATGCTCTCTATCCACTGCACCACCTAGCTACCCTGGATTTTTTTTTTAATTTATTTTTTTTACCAAGTTGATACTCAGCCTTTCACCTCAGTCTTCCAGATGTGCGGGGAGAGTTCAAGAAGGAAAAAGAAGACAGAAGTGACCCACACCCACCTAAAGTACACGACCAGTCAGATGAACGACTGTACCCTCATGCACGTGCTGAAGTGAAACTCTGGAGACATTTTATGTAACAGGCCAACAGAATACCTGCATTGCACTTTAACTTTCTTGTCTGAACATTATTTTTCGAAACTCTTGTGACCTCGGTTCTATGAACAGAAGAAAGTTGTCAGAGGAGTTAACATGGGAAAGTGAGATGAATTGGGACAGACCATATTGGTTAACATAGTTTTAACACTGAGTTACAATTACAAGAAATAGAAAGTGACAGTGGAAGCTTGAAGACAAGGCATAGAGATCCTCCACAGTAAATGTGAATGCTAAACAGAGACTGGCAGAGGGGAATCAGTGGGACTCTTTTTAAGCCAACATGGTTCTGAAATTCAAAACAATTAATGTATTTTATGGAGAATACTTGGACAAAGATTAACCCTTTCTTTGCTGGTGAATGACGTCACAGAATGAACTTTATAATGTTTATAATATACTTTACAACTTTATAATATACTTTATAATCACAGAAGGAAACAGAAAGATTATCTAGCCCAACTTTCTTGGCAGTTAAATAAACTGAGGCCCAGACAATATATTTCCATTGCCTGGAATATTTACTATTAAAGGAAAATTTTAGAAAGTACAAGGGGTTAGATTAGGAAATATTAGAATTAATCTATATCCCTTTACTGAATAGGTCTTATGAGTAGGCTAATATGGTAGCCACCTTACTAGACAATTGCTACAAGGTCCAACATTTCCAAAAGTTGGTTTTATGTCAGCACCTTCCTTCCTCTCCTTTCTGACTTGGAATTCTCACTATAAGAGGTTAACACTTGTTATGTTACGCTAAAAGAAATGATTATTTTCTCTAAGAGTCACTTGGAAATACATATTTATTATTAAAGAGATGATTTTCTACTATATGCAAGTAAGGGGGTGGGAGGTAGGTTAACCTTTAACTCCCCATGATTAACATAAAGGATAGATTGGTTTAATAGATTAGGTAATTATCACCTTGGAAAGCAGGGATAACCCAGTCTTGGCTTTTGGTCAGTTTAATTGGTAGGTAAAAGGGGTATGGGGTGGACAGCCAAGGCAACAAGAATCAAGCAAGCAGTTAGTAATGGCCACATTGACGAAGGTTGCTGGGTACTCAGGAGTGGACAGTCAACACTCAGCATGAGATTGCTGAGCCCAGGTGAAGGTCCACATGAAGTTATCATTGGAAAGAGAGGGTACTAAAGACAAAGTGCACATTTCACAATTTTGCCCAGGACCAGCCTTGTCCTTTACATTCTGCTTACCAACAGTATTGATCCTCAAACCAGAATAATTCCACAAGGGGAAAACCATAAGTCAATAATGAGTATCACAAATAGAAATTCTTTTCTATTTATTTGCTGATGTTGTTAACTTTTTACATAATAAAATCCTAAATCCAATGGGTCAAAGTATTATATAAAATAACTTCACTTCTAGAAATGAAATTTTCTTCATTCAAAAGTTGTAAAGGTGCCTCTTTGGTAGCATTTAACTAGGAAGAAGTTAAAAGAAAAGTCAATAAAATTCCCTTAAAATTTAGATCCCATGTAACATAAATTAGGTTCATAATTTTAAAGAACTCCTGGAAAATACATTCAAATTGGGACACATTCAAAGGAAGTATATTTGGCAAAGTTATTAACTAATATTTCAATATGCAACTGTATACTGCATTACCCAGAAGATGAAGTATGGAGGGAAAAAATAAGGAAAACATTTAAAGTGTGTGTGAGAGAGAGAGAGACAGAAACACCGACACAGAGAGACAGAGAGAAAGAGAGAGAGAGAAATTACTTTCAAAACAAACTGATACCTTGACAGGTTGGTCCATAGGTGTTCACAGGCAATCAGACTATCAGACTGCATGATCTGCAAAGGGTAATTTCCAGAGAAGATGAGTGCAACTTCTACTGATTTGGTCTGGGGAAGAGTTTGTATCAGCTCACTTGAAAAAAGCTGCTGTCTATGGCTCACAAGGATCCCACTCCTAATGAGGTGGTATGTGGTAGTAACACACAGTGAATCCAAATAGCAGATGGCAACTTCATTTAATAGGTCAGCAGACCTGATGTCTAGCCACCAACTGGCAGCAATCACTGTTAAGACTATTTATATGGCTGGGAAAAGCCTTCATGAATCCCTTACTGAACGTGGGCAGCAATACTATTGCTAATGAGCTACTATCCATATTCACCATGGAAATACTCCACGACATTCATTTTTCTTCCCCCAAGGACACTGATACCAAGATGGAACATCACTTGAGGACTGGGAGTCACATTTCTTTCCTATCTGCATATTAACTTTAGACATTATTCTGACAGGCATCATGCCAGGTTTTTTCTATTTGTAAGATGTGATTAGCTTTTAATCAGATTATTAAATACCTAGCTCCATGTTATTCACCCTATAGAACTTTCTTTGATAAATATTGACAATGATCGCAGAATACTTTTAGACTCCCAAAGGAAAAACTACAGTTTAACTGGTATTATGACTCTGACGCAATCCCTCTGAAAAAATGTTACACATTGTCTGAACTATTTAGTTTCAATACATAATGATTTTTAAACCAGATAAGTGATTTGTTGTTGTTGTGAAGGAAACTCCCTCTACCTGTACAGATAGGCGATTGATCTACAACTTACAGTCTTAGGAGCTGTTTGGGATACGGAGGGGGTCTTACCCAAAGTCATACAATTAGATATGTTATGGGTCTGGGTCTTGATGACTCCACCTCCATCCACTAAGCTGGATGCAAGTTTTACCTCGACATAATGAAAATATTATATTAATAATTCAAAGCCTATTTATATAATTCCTTGAAACCATAGTAGTCATGTAAGAAAGACTGGCTTATCAGTCTTTCTTACATGTAAATCAGGAGACTCAGAAGCCTTACAAAACCTTTTTTATTTAGGTTAGATTCAGATATAGATATGACCATAATCAAGGATCTGCAATTATGGCGCAACGGGTACTCCCTCCACCTAATGCCAGATTTCAACCTATCTTTAATTTAGAAGGGAAATCTTAGAGGGGTACCTGAGGCTTATAGAGGATCACACAGCTGGAAAGTGTCAAAGGCAGTATTTGAACCCAGATCATATTGATTCTAGGTTCAACGTGCAATCTCCTACTTCATGATACCTCTCAAGCTAAGACCAATAAAATAGAAACAAACAACCTTAAAGAATATATTTCTTCAAAGAATACTGATTTCAGGGCCAGCTAAGTGGGACAGTGGCGATAGAGCATAGGACCTGAGTTCAAATACATTTTTACTAGTTTTAATCTTTTAGTTATTTCCAATCAAAGCATAATTTTATTAAAGAAACTGCTTTGGTATGATACAAGCTTAAATAATTATAAGATTAATAATAATAATACATTAAGCTACTGGAAGTTCTCTAAAACTTCATTCAATTATCACTCAAACTAAGAAGTTAAGACTGTGTATATGTCAGGTGCTTGTAATAATGATGCACAAATATTCCAGTAAAAGGCAGGGTATTTATTTCATGTCAAAACCATAGACTTTATTACATTCTCTTTTATATTTAAGGGAAACTTTTTTTTTGCTTTTTGGAGGGCAGTTGGGGTTAAGTGACTTGCCTAAGGTCACACAGCTAGTTTTGTGTGTGTGTGTTAAGTGTCTGAGGCCGGATGTGAACTCAGGTCCTCCTGACTCCAGGGCCAGTGCTCTATTCACTGTGCCACCTAGCCACCCCTAAGGGAAACATTTTTAAAGAAGAAAAAAGCTTTTAAAAGAATTTTTGAAAATAAAGTCACTATAAATATTGGAAATTTGTAGTCAACTTTTTAATTTTTAAAGGTAATATATTTAAATAGTTGGAGTTTTGATTTTTTTTTCTTATTTACTTTCAAGAAAAACAGAGAAGTAAAATGATCCCTTGGGATATCCCTCTCCCAAAAGTTTATACCTATTGGTGGGGTTTTGTTTAAATTTTGTCACTTCTGAAAATTGTTTAGTTAGCTGATAGCAGGCTTGTGCATAGAATTTATATCTCCTCTTTTTTTTCTCCCCCCCCTTTTTTTGGAGGGGGAAATCAAGGCAATTGGGGTTAAGTGACTTGCCCAAGGTCACACAACTAGTGTGTCAAGCGTCTGAGGCCGGATTTGAACTCTGGTCCTCCTGACTCCAGGGCTGGTGCTCTATTCATTGTACCACCTAGCTGTGCCTATATCTCTTCTGACAGTAAGATTCCAAACCACCTCTGGCAAGATGGTTAAAGGGTCATTGTTGATGCTCAGTATCCTGCCTATTCACTGAGATACATATCTCATCCTATCATAGGAGTAAGGTACCCTCTATGATCCATTATTATCATGCTCCTAACTTCTACATTCCTATTAAAGCCTGCTATAACAAAAATTTAGATCCATTATGCTTTCCTATTCTGAATCATAACTAATGATTTTTATACCTAGAGCAAATCTATTTGGGAAGGTGGAAAAGAAGAAGACAGCAGTAGTGTGAGTGGTAAAGTAAAGTGTAGTCATGCTGGGGGAGGGGTTGGTTCCTCACCCAGAAATTTTGACCCTCATCCCAATTGGTTTGGGGTGAGAAAGGTGGACCCATTATCTTATAGACAGGACCCTATCTAATAGTTAGGTGGCTTAGTGTATAGAACACTGGACCTGGAGTCAGTTTAGACCTGAGTTCAAATCCAGCTTCAGATACTCAGGAGCTCTGTGACCCTGGGTAAATCACTTATACTCTTTTTGCCTTAATCCACTGAAGAAGGAAATGATAGACCACCCCTATATCATTTCCAAACAAACAAACAAATCCTATTGGGGGGGGGGGGTGTCCCAAGTAGTCAATCACAACTGAACAATAACAGATAATGACCCCAGGTGTGGAAGTCCACAGTTTATTGAGTCACTTGGCAATACAAGGATCACAGGACAATGTATGAGAATGACAGTCACCACTGGGAGGAAGCACAAACACAAATATACATGACCAGAGAAAACAGGTCCCTCCAAAGGTTGGCACCTTGAATTAATTACAGCTCTGCTTGTCCCTATATTTCCAACACTCCCAATTCACCTCCTTGAAATATCTTCAAGCTATTTTTCATCATCTTAGAAGCCACAATAAAAACTAACCAATCTGATAAACCGTTCTACAGTAAGGTGTTAACATTTGGCTGTATGAAAAGATTTCTTGCATTTTCAAATAGCTATTTGAGTTTGGGTAAGTCACATAATCTAAGGTCTTTTCTAGCTCTTAAATCCTATGATTTTCTAAGCCAGGATAATGATTTCCATCCATGGGATCATGGGTACAGATCTAAAAGGGATCTTGAATGTCATTAAGTCCAACCTCACATCTTATAAATGAGGAGACCAAGGCCTAGTGACTAAATGAAGAGTATTCTCACCGAAGTGCCTGAGTAAAACTGAGGAATGAGGAATGAGGAATTCTCCTTTCCTCTCCTTCCTCCACTAAGAGAGTTTTACTGGGGCAGAGCCAAGATGGCAGAGAAAAGGCAGGGACTCACTTGAACTCTCCCAAATTCCCTTCAAACACCTTTAAAATAATGTCTCAAAGCAAATTTTGGAGCAGCAGAACCCACAAAAAGATGAGGTGAAAGAATTTTCCAGCTCAAGACAACTTAGAAAGCCAGCAAGAAAGGCCTCTTTCCATCTTTTATCATCTTTGCCACAACTTAATAAAGAGTAAGGTCATGCCTGACTTATTTTAAGTGGAATTTACTGGATCATTAGCAACTTTGAACACTTTTCCTGAGGGTTGTTGATGGTTTGTGCTTCTTATTTTGAAAATTTCTTCATATCCTTTGATGACTAATCTATTTGGGAGAGGCTCTGAATTCAGTCAGGCTAAAACTTTACTAAGTGACTACTATGCACCAGGCAGTTGCTAAGCACTGGGGATACAAAAATAAAAAAGAAAGGCAGTTCCTGCCCTCAAGGATCTTCCAATTGAAAGAGGGAAGACAATATACAATAGGAAGCTGAAAAGGGAGGAGGAAGGTACCCAACATGGGGGCAAGATGGAGAAATACAAAGAAGTACAAAATGGTAGGCAATGTAGAAATGGCTTGCCTAGGGCCCCCTCCTTAAATAAAGGTTTAGAAAAAAATCTCTTCAGTCCACCCTCCAATTACAGAGGCAAAGGGTCTCATCAAAAAAAATTTCCCTCTTTTTTGGAGGGGCAATTGGGGTTAAGTGACTTGCCCAAGGTCACATGGCTAGTAAGTATTAAGTGTCTGAGGCCAGATTTGAACTCAGGTCCTCCTGACTCCAGGGCCAGTGCTCTATTCACTGTGCCACCTAGCTGCCCCCCCATCATCAAAATTTTTTTAAATTACAGATTATTTTAAATTGCTAATAAATTCAATACTATATTTTCATCAGAGATAAATGAAAATTTTACTACTCTCTCTCTGTGTATATACATATATATGCATATATATGTATATATATATATATATCCTCATTCCAGATGAATTTGATTTTTCTTGAGGAAAAGTTTTTCATTTTTATATAAAAACAATGTACCTTATTATCAGTATCACTCTCAATATCACAGTTGGCTAAGAATCATAGAATCTCAAAATGAAAAGGTACTTCAAAGGCCATTTAACTTGACCCACACCTGAACAAGAATAAAATTTATAACATGACCAAGTTATCACCAAGCCTTTGTTTGAAGGCCTCCAAAGCAGGGAAAAATCACTTACCTCCAAAGACAACCCATTCCACTTTTGGTCAGCTTTCCTTATCAATGGTTATGTAACATGCAGGCCTTTACTATTCACTAATAATCTGTGGTATAATGTGTTGCATTTAGGTTGTTTTTCCATTTAGTATTCATTATGGTATGCGGTATAAAAAGTTAGTCTGAACCTATTTTCCACCAAACAGTATACCAAGCAATTTTGTTGAAAAAGAATTCCTTTCCTGAGTAGTCTGTGTTTTTGTCATCCTGACCAATCTTTATCTGGAAGGTTTTATAATATAGTTTGAGGGAACAAGACAACTACACATCAAACTATAACATAATTTAGTGTATCGTTCAATTCAAAGTGGTTGTTAACAGTGTAGTAGCAAGAATTGAGCCCAGAGAGATTGCTTCTAGATGGAAGGCCAAGCAAGGCTTTATGAAGTTTAAACTAGTTCTGAGTCTTGAAGGAGGTCCTTGAATGTCAGGCAAAAGGGACCCACTGATGGTTAAAAAGGTGAAGTGATATCTATACAACATCAAGATTATTTTGGAAATGTGTAAATAATTAACTGGATAGAGGAGAATCTAAAGGCAGGGATAATAGCTCAAAGGCTTCTATGGTAGTCTAGGGAAGAAATGTTGAAGCTCTAACTAGAACAATAGGAATGAAATTGGAAAGAATATAAGATACACTGTGAAGATATTCACTGGATAAAATTGCAAAATACAGTACAAATATAGACTAATGGTACAGCAGAAAGAGAACTGTATTTGAAGTAAGAAGACCCGTTTTTCAATTTAGTTTCTGTTATTTAATATTAGCTGTGTGATTTTGGGCAAATCATTAAAATATCATAACCAGGACTTCTTCATCTGTGAAATGAGGAATGGAGGGGCTAGACAAGATGACCTCTAAGTTCCCTTTCAGTCTAAATCTAAGATTCTATAATTATTTTTTATCATTATTAGTTATATCCTGTCCAGACTATGATATGCAGTTAGGTCAGCTCATACAATTGGTCCATTAGTAATATATCTTAGACACACCACAGAGATGAACAATGAAGTGGGCATAGCATTGAATAGATGAGCAAGGCAGATTGCATTTGAGAGATTACACAGTGCTTTTTAATGACCCTACACTTCTTCCTGATACAAAAATCCATCTTTTTAACACTAGTATTCATTCAGTGATGCTCTAAGGCTATGAATCATAGCCACAATTACTGAAAAAACTATACTTACAGGTCACCCAAAGGGCAATGGAGAAGTACATGGTAGAAACCAAAGAAGAACTTGGCAGGAGAAGCAGTATAAAGGGTATTATCAAAGAAATGTATGATCGATCAGAAAAAGAAGTAGGATGATTGTGTAAAGAACCCACCATGTGGGCTACACACAATGTCCAAAGATGTAAATGAAGGCTCTCAGGACATTGAGTAGGCCCCCTTGGGAAATATACGTAAAGACATGAATAAGGAGACCCAGAATGAGAAGGTGTGCATGAGTTGTGAGATATATCATCAATAGGAATGTCCACATTAATGAGAACATCAATCAACTAAGGCAAAATGATTATTTTTTTAATGGAATGGCTCTATAAGCATTTCTGCTATTATTAGTAAAAGGAACCAAAAGAAGGGATAGTTGAGGTAATGAAATCTCAGAGTAGAGGGGACCAGGATGAAAACAATGGGAGAAGAATGGCAGAAATGCACATCCCTAAGAATAAACCACTCCCTTCCCCCTTCATGATTAGTCAATCAGGGACAGAAATGAGAAGGAAGGCATGATATGTTTCCATAGATGTCTGCTCTGAGCAATTATGGACAGCAACTGTACCGCTCTCACATTCAAAGTTCATCAAATTAGTACTATATACTTTTCCTTTAAAAAATCAACAAGAATAAAGTCATGAGGACATCATTCTGTGGATCCTGGAAAATGAAGTTGGGGATGCTGCAATTAATTTGTTTTGCACCTGGATGTCTTTGCCACATAGCTTTTCCATAACCCCCAGAGATATTACAATTAAAGTATACCAGAAAGGACTGGGGCTAAGATCAGCAGTGGAAATTAGGTTAAGGAAGAAGAACATGGAGTGTAGTTCCATTGACCTCCTGGCTCTACAGAAATGCAAGTCATTAAATTATGTAATGTTAGCAGACTCAGTGTTCCCAAAGTAAAATAATAATAATAACCTCTCCCCCCCCCAAAAAAAGAAAATGCTTCCCACCACTAAATATCTTTTTATTACTGTACTGAAACATTTCTGAGATTAATGTTGAATACAATGGGACCTATTTAATATCAGAGAATGAATCTTTTGAATAAGAATGTGTCAGTTTTCATCCTTTTGTTTTCCAAATTAAAATTTTTGTCCAATGAGCAAATAAAGACAATACAGGACTAGCTAAGCTACATCCAGAAAATCATTCTTTCTAGGTATAAAATTAAAAAACAAAGGATAAAGAAGGTTCAGGAACAGTTCACAGTTTCTCCTCAGTGAGGGGAATAAAGAACTTTGATGGGTTGGTTTCATTAGACACCCACAGACAATTTTTTTTAACTTGAAGTGAACCAAAGAAGGCAACCACAAAAGTAACTAGCTTATAGACCAACATCTAGTGTCTCAGTAGATGAAGTAGAGAAATTGTACGAAGAAATATAAAGAGATCCTATAAAGTACGTCAACCCACATGTTGCTATCGAGTGACTTCATTGTGAAGGCAAGTAAAACAATAGTGAAAATCACAGTTAAGTATCAAGGAATGAAAGAGGCTCAAAGCCTTCTGCCCATGTATTATTACAAATACCTTCTTCAAAAAGAGATTTAAAAAGCATTGGACATGAAGTTGACTCTACCTTCCTTCTCTACTCCCTTGATGACATCACTGTCAGTGCACATGGAACTTGAGAACTATAATTCCTACATCACAGGTTGGCAAACTATGGCCTGACCCAAAAACACATGTGTATCTCTAGATATATGTAGATAGATATGTGTGCAGGTATATAATTCTATTTAAATATTTATTATTTATTTAAATTTAATTATATTTTATATGTGTACATGCATATATGCATTATTATATATTTATAAATATAACAAAAACAAATTATCTAATGTTTGGGGTATCTTTTTGTTTTTGACTAGACCCCTGTGATTTTACTGATATTAGGAACTCCTGATGAGCAAATTCCTTCCACTAATGCAAATTAGCACATTCTTTAAAAAGTGGTTCTTCATTTCCATGTCTATTTCTCCACATAGGCATACTTCATGTAGAGATAATAGCCACCAGGAGATTTAAGACTTGTTTGTTTTTTGCTTGAAACATATATAAATTATATGTTTCAAAGTACATGTTAATCATCATTGGAAGAGGGAATTTAATCACTCACAATTCCCTAAACCACTGAAACTAGAGGAAGGATATACTAAAAAATAAAGAAGCAAACTATATGTCAGTCTGTATGTCTGTCTGTGTGAGATAATTTATAAAGTCAATGGGTGAGGAGGAACCAATACAAATTACTTGTCTGGTGGTCTGGGCCTGACTATGTTACATGATTTTTTTTTTCTTTTTAGTATTGTCAATTGGTTTTGCCACTTAAAATTTGGTCAATTTCAAAGAAAATTATATTGTACAGAATTCTGTCTAATCAAAAAACTACTAATTATGTGTTAAGAACACAATATAAGTACATATGTGTAACCTCTGCATGTCCAGATTGCCTAACATGGAGGCTTCTTTGTTCCCTACCACGTGGGTGGGAGCAAACTTTTTATTGACTGCCTGTCTCTAAAACTTGGTGAGACTGAGCTGGTCACTCTTTTTGTCTTTGGGGGCTGTGTGTGTTCTTTTTCCACTGCTCTTTCTGCGACTCCCTTTTTCTGCTGAATCCATTGGGTGAAGAGCCCAGTTCACCCACAGTAAGGATTCCACGAACAACACCAGTGAGAGGGTGAGGACTTTCCTTCTGCTCCTCTGCTCATTTATCCCAGTTCCAAGAGTGTCTTCTATGCTGTCTGTCCTCCTCACCTCTAGGTGTCAGAGGTGATCCTCATGGGCCCTGGCAGTTAAGTCATGAAGACCTTGGAACCAGGATTGCAGACAGGATGGTGCAGCTAGGCAGCCCAGCATGGAAGCCCTGAGGAACCAGGGTGCCAGGGCCTCAAGTCTGAGTGGGTTTTTAGATTGGTAGCTACGACTATGCTCTATGTAAACTAAGTGAAACTATGAACCTAATCTTCTTCTCCTCCTGAGAGATGAAGGCTGTACAACAAGGGAGGAGGAAGAGGAAGAGGTCTTTGTGTTAGGCGATCTGGACACTCCCAGGTTCCATTCGATATGAATGTTTTACATATACACATACATGCATACACACATATACTTATATACATGTGTACATAATCATATGTATAAATTGTTCAATGCAATTACAATTCTGAATAACAGCTTGTAAATTTATTCCAAGAACCAAACATTTTGGATTCTATGCAAACATTCAGTTATATATACTTTGACAATATGACAATAGAGTTTCAACTTTTATACAATTGAAACTTTCTTGAACTGATTATCTTAAGACATAGTTTCTTATGAATAGAGTTACTGTTTGGGAATTTGTGGTACAATTTTATTTTATTATAGTAAAGCCCTAAATGAAGTCATGAAGAGTCGAGCATGGCTGAAATGAACAACAACAATATATTAAAATTGTTTTTCTTTAATTATAAAAGGTTGTGGGCTAAATGCATATTTTACAAAATATTCAATTTATTCATACAGTCTGCATATAACACTATCTAATGCCAAAATTATTTTTAAAAATTATATTTTGTGAGAGAAAAACTGTTCATTTTGTGAGGAGTTAATTTTAAATCTGTGTGTTATACTAGTGTTACAATTTACAAAAAGTTGCCATTTATAAGGCTGCATTTTGCAAGTATTTTTTACAATGTGAATTATTATGATGTGATATCTGCGATTTGGGTTTGCTTTATATGTTCCTTAAATTTTTACTCTTATGTGTCTTTTAAGAATAACTGCTTTCTTTTTTCTGTTTCATGTTTTAGTTGCAAATCATGCCAGAAATATTTGTCGCTGGGGTTTTTTTCCACATCAACACAAATCCCTTACAAAAATTTTCCCCTCCCCCTATCCCTCCTCTTACTTCATTCCCCTTTGCCTCCTCTCTTATATCCTTTCCCTTTTTCTTCCTTCTCCTTTACTTATTTTTCCTATTTTCCACCTTGGTGGGAAGCAATTTTCAGCAGAGCCCAAATCTATTCTCAGCAATTTTGTATACACACACACATATATACATGCACACGCACACTTACTCATACATACTATACACATATATCTTGGACTGTCACT
>NW_027187347.1:1654511-1683829 GCF_028583685.1 Petaurus breviceps papuanus
ACATATAAAATGGATATACACATAGGAATAAATTGATCATACTATATATGCATATACATAATATAAAGAAAATGCTATGTGTATAAATATACATGGCATTCTGCATGCATATATCATATATTTGTATGTCTGTATGTATCTGAGGTGCCTTTCATGATAGCACATGGACAGGTGGAGAGTTATTTGTATATTATATTTATGTGTTTGTGTGTGTATGTGTGTACATATATGATCGATCTTTCTATGTGTACATATATGCACAAATGTACATATTTTTGTAGATGTACCACTGTGCCTACATATGTATACACATGTATATAACATGTAGATATGTGTGTATGTGTATGTATACTCTGCCTATACTAACTAAATTAATAGCAATATGGTCATAGATATATAGGCAGTGATAAGATTTCAAGATAGATATAGATAAATATAAAGATAAATATGACCAAAGTTGCATGTGACCCAAATGACAATGGAAAGACACATGATGGCTAGAAGGGTACTACACTATAACTTTTACATAAAGAAGTGGTAAAAAAAAATGACCCTCATGGAAATGTAAAATCAAAAAAAAAAAAGTAGTGGGCAGGTCAAGTAGTAAAGGTGAGAGACAAGTAATCTAAGTACACTCAAGATATTACATGATCCCAAGGAAGACCTCTGGTATGCCAAGTGGATCTTCTTTGGAATTTATTAGAAATGACACAGACAAAAGATATAAACTTAGAACTGTATAAGAGAAAAAGAATGGGAAATTGCAATGCTCCGATAACCCCAAGATTCTCCATTAAACAAAATCCCGTCCTTTTAATACCTGAATCCTCCAGTTATGTTACATGGTTGTCAGGAAAGAACAAAATTTGCAAAGTATCAACATTTCAAGTCACCCAAAGGGCAAGAGAAAGAAGCCTGGTGACCATGAATAGACAACAGCAAGATACCAAGGCTGCGTTATGCACAAAGAATACTGAAGAGGATAAAAGTATCAAAGATATGTGTGACTAGAAAAAGATTCGAGCTGCTCTTAAAATGGGAGGGAAAATTAACATTTCCATAGCCCATGTGCTGCTCTGGTCTACGCATACATTTGAGGCCTTTAGGAAAGGTCCAAACATGTTCTTTTTCTCCCCCAGCCTCTACCCCTAGCAACGCCATGGTGTATCTACGGAAGGTTAAATAGAATAAATAGATTAGGTTAGAATAAGTAAAATAGAATATAGGAAAAAAAAAAGGAATGTATGAATTGCTAGCTGCACCTGTGGAGGGAATACCCACACAAGTGATATCACAGACTGACTGAAGTACTGAACTTTTTAATTTATTTTAACTGTTGATTTACATTTTTTATTCTGTTAAGGCCTTTAGAGTGAAGAGCGATTCTTGTCCTGCATTACTTATGGAAAAAGACAGATTAGTTTTATAATTATTTCACAAATGAGTACTTCATCTTGTAAAGGCATACCTCATTTTATTGCACTTTGCAGATATTGTATTTTTTACAAATTGAAGGTTGGTGGCAACCCTGCATTGAGCAAGTCTATCAGTGCCATTTTTCCAACAGCATGTGCTCATATTGTGTCTCTGTGTCACATTTTTGTAATTTTCACAATATTTCAAACTTTTTCATGATATTATAGTGATCTGTGATCAGTGATCTTTAATGTTACTATTATAATTGTTTTGGGGAACCACAAATCATACCCATATAAAACAACAAATTTAATTAAAAAACGTTGTGTGTCATGTACAAAAATATTTATAGAAGGTCTCTTTGTGGTGGCAAAGAACTGGAAATTGAGGAGATGCCCATCAATTGGAGAATGGCTGAACAAGTTGTGGTATATGAATGCAAAGGAATACTATTGTTCCATAAGAAAAGATGAGCAAAGGGCAACTAGGTGGCACAGTGAACAGAGTACCAGTCCTGGAATCAGGGGGACCTGAGTTCAAATCGGGCCTCAGACACTTGACACACTTACTAGCTGTATGACTTTGGGCAAGTCACCTAACCCCAATTGCCTCACCTTTTCCTCTCCAAAAAGAAAAAAAAGAAAGAAAGAAAAGAAAAGAAATGATGAGCAGGAAGATGTCAGAAAAAACCTGGAAAGATTTACATGAACTGATGCTGAATGAAGTGAACAGAACCAGAACATACACAGTAACAGCAACATTGCAACACTGCAACACTGTGTGATGATCAACTATGATAAACTTAACTCTTCTCAACAATACAATACAAGACAATTCCAAAAGACTCATGATGAAAAATACTATCCCTAACCAGAGAAAAAACTATGGAGTCTGAATGCAGATAGAAGCATTCTATTTTCACTTTTTTTTAGTTTTTTAGTTTTTTCTTTCTCCTGGCTTTTCCCTTTTGTTCTGATTCTTCTTTCATGACATGACTAATATGGAAATATGTTCAACATGATTGTACATGTATAACCTATATCATATTGCTTTCTGTCTTGGGGAAGGAGAGAAAAAGAAAAATTTTGAACTCATAATCTTATAATAAAAATGAATGCTGAAAACTATAATTGGAAAAAATAAAATACTATTAAGTAGAAAATAAATAAATATTGCATGTGTTCTTACTATTCCACTGACTAGTCATTCCCCTCTCTCTCCCCTTTCCTTCGGCCTCCCTATTCCCTGAGGTACAGCTATATTGAAATTAAGCCAGTTAATAACCCTACAATGACCTCTAAGTGTTCAAATAAAAGGAAGAGTCAATTATGCAGCAAACTTCATTGCTGTCTTATTAAGAAATTGCCACACCCACCCTCCCACCCACCTCCACACCCCCCCCCATCCCACTCCCACAGAAAAAAGATTATGATTTGTGGAAAGCTCTGATCATGGCTAGCATTTTTTTTTAGTAATAATGTATTTTTAAATCAAGATATGAACATTTGTAAGTATGTACATTTTTAAGATATAATACTATTGCACATTCAATAGACTATACTATAGTATAAATATAACTTTTATATGCACTGGTAAACCAAAAAAATTCATGTGACTTGCTTTATTGTGATACTCACTTTATTGTGGAGGTCTGGAATCGACCCTTCAATATCCCCAAGGTATACTTGTATCATAAAAGGCATAGAGCTAGGACTTGCATAGATGAAAAGATGACCCTTATCTGTTCTAGTGATCTTATTTTCCTTGAGGTTTGGACCTAAGATTTAGGATTCACTTTTTGAATTGTTCCAATTTGGAAAAGTTATTAGTAGATAAGGGAAGAGACTCAATTAATCAGATGTTCCCCAAAACAAATGAAAATGCCCTGAGGTAAACATGTCAAAAAAGGAAAATGACAAAATTTGGAGGGACTACAAGAAAATAGTTACATTCATGAACTATTAGAGAAGCTGTGAATTGGTATAATTATTCCAGAAAGCAATTTGAAAATACGCCTCCCAAGGTTACTCAACGGAGTATCCCATTTTATATAGCAATGCTACAACTAAGCCTATACCCCAAAGAGAGCAAAGAAAGAGGAAAAGGATCCATATGCACAATCATATTCAGAACAGCTCTTTTTGTAGTGGCAAAGAATTAGGAACTAAGGAGGTGCCTATCAATTGGCTCAACAAATTATGGTACAAGAATGCATGAAAATACTATTATTCAGGAAGAAATTATTAAAATGATTATTTTTTCCTGAATCTTGAATCTATGGTATTTCTGTTGGGAGGTATGTAGCATGCTTTCTGATCCATCCTCTGGAATCCTGGTTGCTCAATGTGCATTGATCAGAGTTCTGAAGTCTTTCACAATGGTTTGTTTTTACAATACTGTTAATGAATATAAAATATTCCCCTGGTTCTGTTCATTTCATACTATATTAATTCATACTGGTCTTCCAGTCTTCTCTAAACCATCACTTTAATACATATACACACATAAAATATGGATTCAAATATTTATTAAGCATCTACTATACACTAAGCTCTATGCCAGAGTGGGTACTAAGGATATACTGACAAAAGCAAACAGCACTTCTCCAAAAGGAGTTTATGCATCATAGAAGGGCAATATGGTCTAAGACAAAGGTGTCAAATACCAGGTGTCAAACACCAAGCCCCAGGGAGAGTGGCACCAGATTAAAATTAATTGGGAAATATTTAACAGAATAAACAAAAATACAATAGAAGACTGATATTCTTAATATATGGCTTTCTAAGGCAATATGTAGCCTCAGAGATACATATGTAAGATTTGGTGATACCTATTTCTACTTGAGTTTGACACCACTGATCTAGAGGGCATTGGCCTAGAGCCAGCAACTCTGGGGTCAAATGCTACCTCTTATATTTACTAGCTGTGTGACCATAGGCAAGTCACTTAATCTCTCAGTCTCAGTTTATCTCAGTTTATCATCCATAAAATGAAGGTGTTGGCACTGATCCCATGAAACTAGAAAAGAGAAAGTGTGTGTGTGTGTGTGTGTGTGTGTGTGTGTGTGTATTTCAGTGCATACAGTACTTGGCCTGGACTCAGTAAAACCTGAGTTCAAATCTGACCTTTGACACTAGCTATGTGACCTTGGGCAGGTCATTTAACACATCTGTTCTTCAGTTTCCTCAACTGTAAAATGTAGTTAATAATCATATCTATCTCCTAGGGTTATTGTAAGGATAAAATGAGATATTTGGAAAGTGTTTTGCAAACTTTAAAGTACTATATAAATAAACGCTACCTATACAACCAGTATTCTAAAAGTCTTAGAGCATTATAAAGTTTTAAGAACTTAAAACTTAATTTTAGTGGGGGGTGGAGTCAAGATGGCAGAGTAGAAGCACTACCTCCAAGTGGCTCCAGTTTCCACCTTCCCCAATCCATGTAAAAAGGGGACTCTGAACAAACTTTGGAGCTGCAGAATCCACAAAATGACACAGAGAAGCTAACCTCCTGCTGAGGACAGCCCAGCAGGCCAGCAGGAATCAGCCAGCACAGTGTTCTAGGAGGAGAGCCCAGGCCAACGTGAGCCAGAGGTTTTAGCCTCCCAGGGCGGGCCTGACCACCACCGGCTGGAGGGACTCCAGATCAGTAGCAGCTGTGGCCGTTTCCAGAATCATCAACTCATAGATGTGAAGGACAAAGTGAGAGATCAGTGCAGTCTGGACTTTGGGACCCAGTAAGTGGGAGTGCATGGGCTTTTGCCCCCGCAGGGAGAAGCTGCTGAGACACCAGCACAGCCAGCCAGCGCCAAGTGGCAGCTTCAGCTCCTGGCCTGCAGAGTGTGGGAGGACCAAGCACCAGTCTGAGCGGCAATCACTTTTGCTTTAACCTGCTTGGATATGGATTGCAGTCTAGGGTGGAGGTACTGGGGTGTGTGTCCAGCTTGCCAGAGCATGTGGAGGCCTCAGAAAGGGCACCCATCAAATACCTCCAGCAGCTGAGGAAACCCCAGCATTTGGGACGAAAGCTGCCTTGTCTGGTGGCAGAGTCCTACTGCAGCAAAAAGCCCAGGGATCAAGTGACTGAGGAGTGGCATGACCAGGCAAAGGAAACAAAGCAGACAGAAGATTCCAACATTAGGCTCCTATTTGGGGGACAAAAAGGAGCAAAGCATGGAAGAGGAGGAAGACAGTGAAGTCAGAACTCCTGCACCAAAAGCTTCAAAGGAAAATAAGAGCTGGTTACAGGTCATAGAGGACCTTAAGAAGCAGATAAGAGAAGTGGAGTAAAAGTTGAGAAGAGAAATGAGAAAGATGCAAGAAAATTATGAAATGAGAGTCAACAGCCTGACTGAGGAAAATAACACCTTAAAAAATAGACTAATTAAAATGGCAAAAGAGGCTCAAAAAGGTTATGAGGAGAAGAATGTCTTAAAAAGCCAAATTTGCCAGATGGAAAAAGGATCTCAAAAGCTCACTGAGGAGAATCATTGCTGAAGAATTAGATTGGAGCAAATGGAAGCTAATGACTTTATGAGAAATCAAGATGCTGTTAAACAGATCCAAACAAATGAAAGAATAGAAGGTAATGTGAAATATCTCATGGGAAAAATCACTGACCTGGAAAATAGATCCAGGAGAGATAATTTAAAAATTATTGGACTGCCTGAAAGCCATGATCAAAGTAAGAACCTAGAAATCATCCTCCAGGAAGTTCTCAAAGAAAACTGCCCTGATGTTTTAGAACCAGAGGGAAAAATAGAGGTTGAAAGAATCCACTGACCACCTCCTGGAAAAGATCCCTAAAAGAAAACTCCTAGGAATATTATAGCCAGGTTCCGGAATTCCCAGATTAAGGAGAGAATATTACAAGCAGCCAGGAAGAAACAATTTGAATTTTGTGGAAACACAATCAGGATAACCCAGGATCTGGCAGCTTCTACACTGAGGGATCGAAGGGCTTAGAATATGATATTCCAGAGGTCAAAGGAGCTGGGATTAAAACCAAGAATCACCTACCCAGCAAAACTGAGTATCATGTTTCAGGGGGAAATATGGTCATTCAGTGGAATAAAAGACTTACAAGCATTCTTGATGAAAAAACCAGAGTTGAATAGAAAATTTGACATTCAGATACAAGAAGCAAGAGAAGCATGAGAAGGTAAACAGGGACAAGAAATTATAAGAACTTATCAAATTGAACTATTAACATTCCTACATGGAAAAATAATAATTGTAACTGATGAAACTTTTGTCAGTATGAAAATAGTTGAAGGGAATAGAAATATATATATGTATATATGTCTATATATGACGGTATATGGGCACATGAATACATATGTTAATGTGTGTATATATGTTTACAGGTATACATAGATAGAGGGCACAGTACCAATTTAACAGGAAGGGATGACACTTAAAAGGTGAAATTAAGAGGTGAGAGAGGAATATCATGAGAGAAGATGGGGAGAGACAGAATGGGGTAAACTATCTCATAAAGAAGAGGCAAGGAGAAATGGTTACAATGGAGGGGAAGAATAGGAAGGCAAAAGGGAATTGGGTCAACCTTATTCTCATTGAATTTGGCTTGAGGAGGGAATGAAATACACACTAAATAGGGTATCTCACCCTACAGGATAGTAGACGGGAAGGAGATGTGAGGGGGGATGATGGAAGGGAGGACAGGCTGGGGGGGAGGGAAGTTGGAAGCATCCACTTTTGAAAAGGGAAGGGATCAAAGTAGAAAACAGAACAAGTGGGAGGTGGGATAGGAGGGAGGGGAATATAGTCAGTCTTTTACAATATATCTACTATGTTATTGTTTTGCATTAGCTACACATGTACAACCTATTCTGAACTGCTTATCTTCCCAGTAAGGGTGGGTGACAAGGGAGGAAGGGAATGAATCTGGAATTCAAAGTTTTAAAATCAAATGTTTAAATATATATACACTAGTATTAATACTATTTTATATGTAATTAGGATGTAAGATATAAAGGCACTGGGGCATAGAGATCCACCACGCCCTACTGAAAAGTCGAAAGGGGTATGGGAGAAAATATGGTAGAGAGCAGAATGGAGGAGGGGATATCCTGTGGGACTGCTATTTTGGGGCGGTGGGTAGGGGAAAAACAGGGAGAAAATTTGTAACTCAAAATCTGGTGGAATGAATGATGTAAACCAGAAGTTAATAAAGCATCTGAAAAATGGAAAAAATAAAAAAGTAAATATATATATATATATAAACAAAAAAACTTAATTTTAAAAACTAATGGACTTAAAAGCTCTTCAAATTTAAAATTGCATTAAGGCTTTTGGGACATATAAACGCTAGTTAAATTGATGTATGATTATTGATACAGATATATAAAATATACAGATATATGCAATATACAAGGTAATTTTGGGGGAGGGAGCACTAACAGTTAGGTGAATCAGAAAAGGTTTTAAAAGGGCATGTATGTGTGTTATAATTAATGCTTTTCTATATTATTAAGTACATATAAACACAAATGTAGATATAAACTCATATAATATATGCATAAATGGAAAACAATTATTTCTCTGCATGGTCTCTCAAACTTGAGGCAGTGATTTATAATAAAACAGTGGCTCTGGAGTCAAGAACCTAGCTGCGGTGGTCACAGCTGTGTCACTTAAACACTCTCAGTCTCAGTTAGCTTACTCTAAAATGCCAGTAATAATAGCTCCCGACTTCACAGAGTTGTTATGAAGCTCAAATGAGATGTTTGTAAAGTGCTCGGGGAAACCTTATAGAGCTATATAATCTTAGCAATTTATTCTTATGGTTTAACCATAAAAACGACATCTCACCTGAGCGGACAAGGTCTAGGCTCTCAGGTGCACCGAGGCGGCCCTCTTTCTCCTCCCCGCCCAACCAGAAGGCAATGTCGCTGCAGGGAGGGTGGCTTCCTCCACTCCCGGGAAAGCTTGCGCAGAGCCTGCAGCTGCCAGGTATGGTACGGAAGCTCCAGCGCCCTCCATTTTCAGGGCTAGTTATTCAGCAGGTGAGTTGCTACACATCATTTAGCACCTTCTGGCTTCCGTGGCCAAGGGCTTCCCATCTGTATGGACCGACTGACACCCTCTTCAGGGGTCTGATGAGTGCGGGCATCACAGGCATAGTACCGGGTTCGGCCCGCGTGGGTTCGCTAGCTTTGCTCAAAGGCGGCCCATTACACACTCGCATTCCTAGCCTGGAAGCTGGCTTCGTTCAAAGTTTGAAAATCAGTTGAAATCCTTTTGGGCCCAAGATGTCTAACAATTTGCTTTACTCCATAAAACTGCTTAGCAGCGAGTGGGTCCCAGAGGAGAATGGGCTGCCAAGGAGGGAGCAGGAGGTTGCAGGGGAGGGAGATACGGGGCAGTAAGGGGAAAGGGGATTTACACTGCTGTCTGGGAGCCTAGGAGCTGGTCAGGGAGAGGGGGAGAAACAGAGTGGGGGTAGGGGTAATACTCCCCGGCACCCCTCCCCCGCAATACCCACCACACCCCTCACCCAAGAGCCCTTGAGACCACAAGCTGGCAGCGCACTTAAATGGGCCATCCGGGAACCGCCTGGAGCCCCTCCTCTTCCTCCATCTCCTCCTTTCACTTAGCAATAGCACCCGCTAGCCTGAAGGAAACTTCAGAGGGAACCAGCTATTATAAGTGCCCTCAGACTCTCTCCCTTCTACCTAGCTGGGACAACTGATATGCAAGTCAGGACCACTTGAAAACTCCATCAAGAGTTGCCTAAGGGCTTTGTCCTGTCCATGCTTGGAGACCTGGTAGTGTGGTGCTGTCTGGGTTCAAATCCTTCCCCAGGTATTTACTAGCTAGCTGTGCGATGCTGGGCAAGTCCCTTAACCCTTTTTTCAGTTTTCTGATGGGGGGGGGGGGGTGTTGGGGGATGGCGGGTAGGGGAGGAATAGACTCAAAGATCATAGCCCAGATCTATGATTTGTTCTTTTCAAGTGCATTATTTTATTTGACCCTCATAAAATCCTATGATGTACTACAGGTGTTATCACCATACTCTTTATATAAAGGAAAAATATTTGTTAAGAAGATATTCATTAAAATATGCAACATAGCACCTAGACTTTCAAAGTGAAATCAATATTAAAGATAACTGAGTTCAACCCGTGCCCTCATTTTACAAGAGCCCATTTCACAGGGGGAGGTCCTAAAGTGGCAGAGATTTAAACCCAGAACCACTGATTCCAAATGCTACATGTTATCCACTCTGCCAGCAGTGCTTTCATCTGACTTCTATTTGGCAAAGTGCTTCACCCACTTCATTTTATTAATTACCTATTTCAAAACAGTATTTGTTCCCATTCAGATACATTCAGTATGTGTGTATGTGTGTTTCAGAACAAATACAAGTCTAACTAAATAGCTGAAGTTTTTTATTAGAAAGGATAAATGATAAATTAACCCAGAAATACAGAACCCTAGTGTTGTCTGTATAGGATTCAAAGAAACTTAAGCTTTTCTGGGCTTTATACAATGTGAAGTTATTTTTATACAACTCTCCTAGATACAGTTCTTAAAACATGACAATAGCAATGTGTATTGATAAATATGTATTTGCAGCCATCAAAAATATTCTGAAACAGAACAAGCCTATTAACATTAAAAAACCCTAAGTACCAGCCAATTTTTGAGCCAAAAAATGATAGTTTCCAGATGAATTGTAGAAAATAATTTTCACTGTTAGATTAATTTTTGAAGTACTGGATCCGTTTTATTTGCTTGTGTAACCATCACAAGGATTTTGTATTTCTTGGTATGTTTTTTTATTTATCCTTCCCACTTAATTATATCAGCACATACTTATGTCTGTATGCATACATGTATACATATATGCATTGTATATATGGTTACATGTAATAGAAGATCAACCAATTAATTCCATCCCTATGAGCATAAAAAGAGTGTCACTGATTCAGTACAGAGAAGAAGCTGGAGAGCTGCTCCTGGGAGAGTTGTGATAACTGTCCAATGAACCTTTGGAGCACATGCAGGCATTCTGTACAGTGGTTCTGGTGTGCTAATCATGTGAGCAGCCTCTTTGATTGACAGTAGTTGTGAAATCAGAAGGGACTGGGGTGCCTTCAAAAGGTATAAGTTGTCAACCCTGTTCTCTCTCGGTTGGACCTCATCTCTTGTCTTGACTGCTTCCCTGGATAGCATCTGGTCAGAGACAATGCTGTCTTCCACACCAAGGCCAATATATGGCCCTCAAATACAGGCCTTGGCTCTTGGCCTTGATGTTTGTCATTTTGTTTTAGGTGAAGTTGGAGGCTACTAATTTGTTTCTTTTTCATTAAGTTTATTGTTTTCATTTTTCAAGTAACAAGAATTTTTTATTAATTTGTTCTTCCCACTACTAACCTCCCACTGAGCAAATTTTAAAAATGAAAACAAAACAAAACAAAAATCCTTCAATCCATACCTATTTTGTCTAGCAAAACAAATCCTCACATTAGCTGTGTCTGAAAATGTGTATCTCTTTCTTCATTTTAAATTCATTATCCCTGTCAGGAGGTGAGTGGTGTGTTTCCTCTTCTTTATTTTGACCTCATAATTTATATTATTGTTATTGATCAAAGTTCTAATGTCTTTCAAACTTGTTTTTCTCTAGAATGTTGCTATCATTTTATAAATTGTTCCCCAAGGTCTGTTTGTTTTTCATTCAGCATGAATTCATAAAGGTATTCCTAGTTTCCTCTGAAATTATCCCTGAATTCTTGAAATAAACCCAACTTGATCATAGCAAATAAACTTTCTAAAATATTGTTGTAGGCTGCTTGCTAATATTTTATTCAAAATTTTTTTCAATAGTGTTCACTAGGGATATTGGTCTGTGGTTTTCTTTCCCTGCTTTGACTCTCTTTGGTTAACATTTCAATACCATATTTGTATGATAGAATTAATTTATCTTTGAATTTTTAAAACAATTAACTTGGGAATCCATCTGGTACTAGAATTTTGTTTTCTTCTTTTAATTTGGGAGTTTATTTATGAATTGTTCAATATCTTTTTCTGATATTTTATTATTTAGATATTTATTCTCTTGTTAATCTAGACATTTTGTATTTTTGTAAATAGTCATTTATTTCCTATAAGTTGTCATTTTGTTAGCATATAATTAGGCAATATAGTTTCTAAAATTTTCTTTGTTTACTCTGCAATTAATATGAATTCTCCTTTTTCACTTCTAATACAATTTGGTTTTATGTTCCTTTTTTAATTTGATTATGTTTATCAAATTTATTAGTTTTTTTCTTTCTGAAAAATCAGTTCCAGTTATTTATCAATTCAATGGTCTTTTTAATTTAAATATTATTAATCTCATAATTTTGAAAGTTTCTATTTTGTTATTTAATTGGGAGTCTTAAATTTTTTTAATCTACACCTAATTTTCTCTTTTGTTGATAAAAGCATTTAGAGATATATACTTTCCCCCAGAAATGCTCTAGCTACAGTCAATAAATTTTGATATATTGTCTCATTGTTATTTTCTTTGATAAAATGCTCTATTTTTTCTATAATTTGTTTTTTGACCCACCAGTACTTTAGAATTATGATAGTTGGTCTCCAGTTATTTTCTCATTTTTACTTTAAGGGACATTATTGAAAATAATTTTATTTCACTATGATCAATAAATGATATATTTATAATATCTGCTTTTATACATTTTTGGTTAGGTCTTTATGCCCCAGTACATGATCAATTTTCACCAGTGCCATAGACAGCTAAAAATTATGTAAATTCTTTTCTATTCCCATTTAATAATTGCCAAAGAACTGTCATCTCCAATTTTTTTCTAAAGTTCTAATTAGATTCTTAACTCATTTGCTGTTATCTTTGGATTAAATGTGTTTAGGTCTGAAATGGTGTGGCAGCAAGCACCCCAAGCCTCCCCGGAGTCGCTGCCACCACAGGTTCTTGGATCTGCTTTGATAAAGGAAAGCAACTCAAAATGGGTTAACGAGCTTACTTTAATCAGTCAGATATGTATCATTCACCTAGTTTAGGGGAAAAAGGTCAGTACCCCAAACTTCAGAATACACAGACAGAATTATCAAGTCAGAGAAACAGATCAAGTAGACATTTCCAAACTGTCCAACCATTACATCCATACCAAACAACATCTGGGTTTTTACAGATCAAGTCACAGAACACTTCTCAAAGTGAGCCCCCAAAACAATGCTACACATCAGGGCTTATATAGCCTTCTCCTGGCTCAGGGAATGTAACAACCTTATTGACTCACTGGCCAATCAAGAAGTATCTTCTGAAAAACAAGCCTCCCACCCCAGGCTCCAGGTGCACTTTAGCCTAGGGGCAGGGAAGATCTTTAAATTTACATTCCCATTACAAATGGTTACTAAGTTCTAGTGCTATTAGAGTATTATAATCCTATTGCACCTGGTCTCTTGCCTGGGCTCCTCCCTTCAGGGGAAAGGAAGTAACACAATTCCTTCAGCTTTGCAACCTGTCTGTCCCTTCACTGCCTTTAAGGCCCACAATGAGGCCAGAGCCCTATGGAAGTCAATAACCAATCTGAACTCATTCCTCAATGATCAATAAACTTCTGTCTCGTCACACCTTCACCATCCCAGTGATTTTGAACCTCTAGCTGCCGTCATTCAAATCCCACTCTCTATCCCTACTCTTTGATACCTTATTACCACTTACCTAAACAGAATGTCCCACATTAAGCCTACCTTAATTAAGCCTACCCCTTCTACTATTCTCTCTGGAATGTCTGCTCCATCAGTAACAAAACCACTTTATCTTAAATCTTTTTCTTTCCCACTTCTTCCATATCCAGACTCTCACTGAAACCTGACTTCGTTTTGATAACATAACTTCCCTATTCTCCTTTTCCAGCACTATTTGCACTTTGACTCATTCTGCCCTCCTCTCTAGCGAAGGTAGGGGAGATGAAATATTTGTTGTTCCCCACTGCCACTTCCAGCCTCTCTTTCTATTACTACCACTCAATAACCTTTCTTCCTTTGAGGTTCATGCAATCCGTTATCTGCTACACAATCAAAATTCAGGGAGCTGCTATCTACCAACCTCTAGGACACTTCCTCGTTGCCTTCCACAGTAGGTCCAGTGCCCAGTTCACAGTCTTTCCTGCCCAGCTCCTGCCCCCTTCATCCTAGAGGACTTCAATATACATTTTGAAACTTTCTTAAATGCCCTAATCTCACTTCTTTAACTTAGTTGTGTCACACATGACTCCTCCATCCCATCTTAGCTGCACGAGAAATGGTCATATCCTTGCTGTTGCCATTATTTACAAAAGGTCCTGAACTCAGAAATTCCCATATCGGATCATATTCTATTGTCTTCCACCTCTCCCTCTGCCTTGTAACCCCTAACCCTGTATTTCATCCTCACCATGGCTTCCGATCCTTTCAGTCCTCACCTATTTCCCAGGTCATTACCCCTACACTAGCTGTACTCTTCCCCCTTCTCATCCTGACCCATTCATGGACCAGTTCAACTCTACACTGCCCTCTTCTCTCTAACTCTTGCCTTCTTATCTCATCACCAGTCTTCTAATGTCAAGACTGGGATTACTCCCACCATCTTTACTCCTACTTATATGGCTGAATGAAGCTTCAGGAAACTGTGCTGAGTGGGGGCAGTTAGGTGGCACAGTGAATATGGTACTAGCCCTGGAGTCAGGAGGCTCTGAGTTCAAATCCAACCTCAGATACTTGACATACTTGCTAGTTGTGTGACGGTTCACAAGCCACTTAACCCCAATTGCCTTGCCTTCACCTCTCCAAAAAAACCCCAAACAAACAGAAAAACCAACTATGCTGACTGGATCCACTACATATTTATGTTAAATAATCTCAGCTGATCTCTCATTGTGTCAAAGCATTTTTTTAACTTGTCCCTAATTAGCTCACTATCCCACCACAAAGGCCCAATCTTTTCATCCCTGTTCAAATCTCCCTTAGCTCCTCCTTTCCCCAACCTCTCCTTTCAGTTGAAAACCTTGCTTCATATTTGACTTTTAAAAAATGCCATTCATCAAGAAGTCTCTCTTCTCTACTCTTTCTCATCTCAAATCATTAAGATGTCTTCTACCACTATCTTCCTCCTTCACCCCTGTCTCATATGAAGAGGTGGGCCTTCTTCTTACTTGAGCAAACCCCTCTACATGTACAATTTATCCCATTCTGAGATGTGTACATGAACTGACAGTGTCAGGAAAAAGTCTTCTTAACAATCATACTTAGTCACTTTCCATTTAGTGAGTGTGTCATTACAAATAGTGTTCAACCTGGACTTAGTAAAATTTGAATTTTAATACTACCTCAGACACTTCCTAGCTGTGTGACCTTGGAAAAATCACCTATTTTTTCATGGTCTCAGTTTCCTCATTTGTAATATTCTCCTTCTGAAATGATGGCTGTGTCATTGGTATGTCACTTAACTTCCAAGTCAAATCAGCAAAGATTTATTAATCTCCTACCATATGCCAGGCACTATGCTAAACACTGAGGATACAAAAAGGGAAAAACAGTCCCTGGCTTTAAGGAACTACAACAGTAGGTAGCTCCATTTCCTTTCCTCTCACTCCCTTCTTAATTCTGTACTCTAGCTTCTGTCCTCATCATTCAACAGAAACCATTCTCTCCAAAGAAATTTCTGTATCTCATAATTGCCAAATCCAAGGGTCGTTTTCAATCCTTATCCTTCATGATCTCTTTGCAGCCTTTAGAACTATTGATCACCTTTTTCTTGATACTGTCCTCTTTCTAGCTTTCTGATACACTTCTTTCTCCTTCTCTCCTGCTACCTCCAATTGCTTCTTCTTGGACTCCTTTTCTGGGTCTTCCTCCAGAACACTCAGTAAAGGTGGGTGTTCTGGAATGCTCTATCCTAGGCCTTCTGCTCTTCTTTCTATATACTATCTGACTTGGTGACCTTATCAGCTCCCATGATTTAAGTTATCATCTCTATGTTGAAGATTCTCTGATCTACTTATCCAGAAATAATATCTTTCCTACCCTCCAAATTAACATCTCCAACTGCATATTAGGCATCTCAAACTAGATGTTGCATAGACATTTTAAATGCAAAATGTCTAAAACTGAAATCATTATCTTTCCCCTGAAACTCTCTTCCCTTCCATACTTCACTGTTACTATTGTTAAGGGTACTGCCATCCTCCCAATCACCCAGCTTCACAACTTAAGTGTCATACTTAACTCCTCATTCTCTCTCGTCCACCCTTCCAATTAGCTGTCGTCTTGTCAATTTTTAAAATAGCATTTTATTTTATTTTCCCAATTGAATGTCAAGACAATTTTAGCTTTCATTTTTACAAGAATTTGAGTTCCAATTTTCCCCCCCTCCTTACCCTCCTCTTTTCCAAAAATGGTAGGGAATTTGATATAGGTTACACATGTGCTGTCATGTAAAACATATTTCCATAGTTGTGTCATAGTTGTAAAAGAAGAAATAGATTAAAAGGGAAGAAACCACAAAAAAAGAATGAGGTGAAAAAAGTATGCTTCAATCTGCATTCAGAGTTCATCAGTTCTTTATATGGATATGGGTAGCATTTTCCTTTATGAGTCCTTTGTATTTGTCTTAGATCATTGTGTTGTTGAGAAGAGTTTAGTCATTCGTAGTTGATCATCACACAATGTTGCTGATAGTGCATACAATGTTTTCCTGGTTCTGCTCATTTCACTATGCATCAGTTTGTACAAGTCTTTCCAGGTTTTTCAGAAACCTGCCTGTTCATCATTTCCTATTGCACAATAGTATTCCATTACATTCATATACCACAGTTTGTTCAACCATTCTCCAATTGGTGGACATCCCATTAATTTCCAATATTTTGCCACCACAAAAAGGGCAACTTATACATATTTTTGCAAATGTAGGTCTTTTTCCCTTTTTAAATGATCTCTTTGGGATACAGACCCAATAGTGGTATTGCTGGATCAAAGGGTATGCAGAGTTTGGTTGTCCTTTTGGCATAGTTCCAAATTGCTCTCCAGAATGGGTAGATCAGTTCACAACTCCACCACCAGTGTTAGTGTTCCAATTTTCCCATATCTTCTCCAACACTTACCATTTTCCTTTTGTGTCATATTTGCCAATCTGATTTGTATGAGATGGTATCTTAGAGTTCTTTAAATTTTCATTTTCTAATCAAAAGTGATATAGATATAGCACTTCTTCATATGTCTATAGATAATTTTAATTTCTCCATCTAAAACTTCCTTTGACCATTTATCAGTTGGGGACTGGCTTGTAGTCTTATAAATTTGACTCATTTATATATTTGAGAAATGAGGCCTTTATCAAAGACAATTGCTATAAAGATTGTTTCTCAGCTTTCTGCTTTCCTTCTAATCTTGGTTGCATTGGTTTTGTGCAAAAGCTTTTTAATTTAACATAATCAAAATTATCTCTTTTACATTTTGCAATACCCTTTATCTCTTGTTTGGCCATGAATTCTTCCCTTCTCCATAGATCTGAATGATAGACTCTTTTAGTATTTACTACTTTATTGTCTATGGTACCTCATAGTAAGGTGTAATTTCCCTCCTTATTTCTTTTAATTAGGTCTATTTTTGGTTTTGCTTTGAGGTCAGAATTGCTACCCCTGCCTTTTTTTTTTTACGTCAGCTGTGTGCCTCTCTCTATGTCAGGTGTGTTTCTTGGAAAGAACATATTGTAGGATTCTGGTTTTTGATCCACTCTGCTGTCTGGTTCTATTTTATAGCAGAATTTATCCCATTCACAGTTTTGATTACTACCTGTGTATTTCCCTCCATCCTATTTTTCCTCCTTCTGTTCATCTTCTCTCTTTTTTTTATCCTTTTCCTCTTTGACAGTGTTTTGCTTCTGTCTACCACCTCTCCCAGTCTGCCCTGTCTTCTGTCAGTCCCATTCCCACCCTTTACTTTTCTCCCCTCCTACATTCCTGCCAGTTAAGATAGATTTCTATATTTAACTGATTGTGTTTATCATTCCCTCTTTGAGCCAATGCTGATAAGAATAATGTTCAAGAGATGCCCATCACCCACCCTCCAATCTTCCCTCTACTGTAATAGGTTTTTTATACCTCTTCTTGTGAAATAATTTACCCCATTCTGCCTCTCCCTTCTTTCTGTACCCAGTGTACTCCTCTTTCTCAACTCTTAATTATTTTTATGTCATTCCCTCAAATTCACCTTATACCCCTATCCTCTGTCTATGTATATTCCTTCTAGCTGTACTATTAGGGGTACAATTTTTAGGAATTCCAAGTATCATCTTCCCATGTAGGGATGTAAACAGTTCGGCTCCATTGAATTCCCTTATGTTTTCTTTTTTTTTCACCTCTATAGGCTTCTCTTGGGCCTTGATATTGGAGATCAATTTTTTGTTGTTGTTCAGTTCTAGTCTTCTCCTTATGAAAGCTTGAAATCTTTCTATTTCATTGAAGGACGATTTTTTCCCTTGAAGTATTATGCTTAATTTTGCCAGGATTCTTGGTTGTAGTCCTAGCTCCTTTGCCTTCCAGAATATCATGTTCCATGACTTATGATCCTTTAATATTGCAGCTGCTATATTTTAAATAAAATACTAGCAAGGAGACTACAAAAATATATCACAAAGATCATACACTACAGCCAGGCTGGATTTATGTCAGGAATGTAAAGCTGGTTCATTAGTAGGAAAACTAAAAGCATAACTGTCCATATCAATAACAAAAACAACAAAAATTAAATAATTATATTTAAAAACACCAGAAGGCATAGGAATAAATGGGGCTTTTCTTAAAATGAGAAGTAATATATGTCTAAAACCAAGAGAAAGCATTATCTGTATGGAGACAAATTAGAAATCTTCCCAATAAGATCAGGGTGAAGCCTAGATGTCCATTATCACTACTTTTATTCAACACTGTATTAGAAATGGTAACAAGGAAATAAAACTATCACTTTTTCCCCAAATAATGTGATGATATAGAGAATCAACTTAAAAAACTAGTTGAAACAATTAACAACTTTAGCAAGATTGCAGGATATAAACTAAACCCACATAAATCATCAGCATTTCTGTATGTTACCAACAAAACCCAGCAGGAAGAAGTAGAAAAGGAAATTTTATTTAAAATAACTAGAGAAAGCATAAAATACTTGGGAGTCTACCTGCCAAGACAGACCCAAGAACTATTTGAACATAACTACAAAACACTCCACACAAAGACATATTTAAACAATAGGAGAAATAGTAATTGCTCATTGGGATGCTTGGTCAATATAATAAAAATGACAATTTTATCTCCAATAATTTAGATATTTAGCACCATACCAATCATATTACCACAAAAATATTTTATAGAGCTGGGAAAAAATAAAACAAAATTCATCTGGAATGAAGTCAAGAATAACATGGAAATCAATGTAAAAAAAAGTACAAAAGAAGGTGGCTTAACACAACCAGATTTCAAAATATGTTATAAAGCAGTAATCATCAAACCAATCTGGTACTAGCTAAAAAAAATAGGAGTGGCAAACCAATGGATTAGATTAGGTACACAATATAATGTGAATGATGACAGTAATCTATTGTTTGATATACCTGAAAAATCCAGTCTTTGGGGGTAAGAACTCACTATTTGACAAAAAATGCTAGGAAAACTGGAAAGCAATCTGTCTGAAAGTAGGCATGGACCCAACATTTCAAACCATATACCAAGATAAGGTCAAAATAGGTACAGAATTTAGACATAAAGGGGTGGTTAGGTGGCACAGTGAATAGAGCACCAGCCTTAGAGTCAGGAGGACCTTCATTCAAATTTGGCCTCAGACACTTAACACAAAAACTAGCCATGTGACCTCGGGCAAGTCACTTAACCCCAATTGCCCTAACTTCCACCCTCCAAAAAAAAAAAGCAAAAAAAAATTAATTTAGACATAAAAAATGATATCATAAGTTAATTGGGAGAGCATGGAAACATTTGCCTATCAGATCTATAGAAAATAGAAGAGTTTATGAACAAACAAAAGATTAAGAAAATTACAGGAGGTGAATGGATAATTTGGTTATATGAAATTAATTTTTTTGCCCAAACAAAATCAATGAAGCCAAAATTAGAAGGAAAGCTGGAAGCTAGAAAAAAAATTTATAAAAGTTTGTCTTCTAAAGGTCTCTCTTCTCCCATGTGTAGGGAACTGAGTCAGATTTATTAACATAAAGAGCCATTCCCCAATTTATAGTCAAAGAATATTAATAGGAAACTTTCAGAGGAAAAAAAGAAAACTATCATGGATTATGTGAAAAATATTCCAAATAAACAATAGAGAAGTGGAAATTTTAAAAATTGGGATGGCTTGGGGCAGCTAGGTGGCACAGTAGCCCCAGAGTCAGGAGGACTCCTGACTCTGGGGCTGGTGCTCTATTCACTGTGCCACCTAGCTGCCCCAAAATTTTTAAATATGAATGCTAAAAATAGATAAATTTCAAAAAATTATTAGGGTTCTGAAGAGACATTTGTTTTTCATTTTATTAACACAAAAGTAACTTGTTCCTACATATCCCCTTTCAATTATGCAACTATGTGTACATTTCCAATCTCTTGATGCCTTTTTTTATATTTCCCAATGTCTACGTAGTGCTGGTATTTTCACAGGAATGCTTGTAAATCCACTATTGCATTAAAGATTCTTTTTGTTTTCCTCCTGTAGGACTATACTTACTTTTTGGCAGATAGGTTATCATGTAGTATCATATTCCAATTTCCACTCTCTTTTGGTAGCAGATACTAAGTTTTGTTTAATCCTTAGCATGACTTCTTGATATCTGAACTCTTTTTTTAGCTATTTGGAGTATTTTTTCTTTGACTTGGAACCTCTGGATTTTGACTATCATTTTCTTGAGAGTCTCCATTTGGGGTATAGTGTTTCTAGAGGTGACTAGTATATTCTTTGTATGTTCACTTTGCCTCTTGGTTCTGAGAATTCTGGGCAGTTTGAATTTATAAATCACTGAAATATGATATCTAGACTTTTCTGATAGTAATTTTAGATATGCTGATAATTCTTAAATTATATCTCTTTGACCACCAGTTATTTATAATATTATATTTCTTAAATTTTCTTCTGTCTATAAAAATTATTTGACTCTCTGTTACTTCTTTGATTAATTTTATATTTGATATTTTGATGAATCTGGTTATGATGTCATTTTTCTGTTTGGTCAATTCTAGTTTCCAGGGACTTTAGTTCTTTTTTTAAATTTAATTTTAGTTTATAACATTCAGTTCCACAAGCTTTTGAGTTCCAAATTTCTCCGCATCCCTCTCCTGCTATGGCGGCATGCAATCCGATATAGGTTCTATAAGTATCTTCACATTAAACATTAGTCAAGTTGTAAAGAAGGATTATAACCAATAGAATGAACAATGACAAAGAAAAAAATAAAACAAAAAAAGAGAGGGAGCAAGTAGTTTGCTTCAATCTGCATTCAGACTCTATAGTTCTTTCTCTGGATGTGGACATCACTTTCCATCATGAATCTTTTGGAGTTGTCTTATATAACCTTACGTTGATGAGAGGAGCCCAGTCTATCAAAGTTAGTCATCACAGATACAATGTGTCTGTAATTACGTACAATGTTCTCCTGGTTCTGCTCCCCTCACTCAGCATCAGTTTATATAAGTCTTTCCAGGTTATTATGAAGTCTGTCAGCTCTTCATTTCCTAGAGCACAATAGTATTCCATTACATTCATATACCACAACTTGTTCAGCCATTCCCCAATTGATGGGCATCCTCTTGATTTCCAATTCTTTGCCACCATAAAAAGAGCTGCTATAAGTGTTTTTGTACATGTGGGTCCTTTTCCCACTTGTATGATCTCTTTCGGATACAGGAGGGCCTCTTGAGTGAGGTTTTCCATTGTCTTCCTGAAGGTGTCAATTTTCCTTGCAATTCTTTCCTCCCTAACTTTCCCATTCATTCTTTCACAATATTACTGCAGTTTCTATGACTAAGAAACTTTTTGTCTCTAAGGTTTTATCTGGACTTGTTATATGATTACTATCTTCTTCAGGGTTTATCTGTTGAGTATCTCTAAAATCACAGTAGCTCCTTATAATCTTCAATGTTTTCCTTGTTATCCTTATGGAGGGAGAGGGATGGAGGGGTAGTACTTGTGCTTGAATAATACCAGCAGGGTTTTCCTGGCTCTGAGTATAGTGGTCCTGATTAAGCCCCTCCTTCAAGAGACTTTGTGGTGACTCTAGTGATGGGTTCTGATTAGAGGATTCCTCTTTTTATAGGACTCTGGGACATCTCCCAGCTGTAGGCTCTGCCTGAGGTCAGTCTTCCCACTCCATCTTGTTTTAGAGATTATTCCTGTGCTGCCACCACAGTCTTCAGGAACTGCTTGGGCTTGGTTTTTCCCTTGGATTTTTCTCCCACAGCATGATTCAGGCCACTGCAGGCCACCCTGGAATCTACTTGAAATGCCTAGAAGCCCATGACTCATCTCGGTTATAAAATGGATAGGGTGCTAGACCTAAAGGCAGAGAAGGCTGAGTTCAAATATAGCCCCAGACACTTACTAGCTAAGAGGCAAATCACTTAAAATTCTGTCTTCCTCAGTTTCCTCATCCACAATAGAGATAAATAGTAGTATTTATCTCCTTGAGTTGTTTTTAGCACCAAATGAGATATTTATAAAGTGCTTAGCACAACTCATGGCATATGGTAGGTGCTTCATAAATGTTTATTGCCTGCTGAACTAGGGCTAAACTCAGGCTACTGGGACTGGGCCAGCCTCAGACTCACTTTGCAGGCCCACTTTCCTGAACTTACTGGGAATGCCCTGAGGCTGCTCTCTCAAACTTAGGCAGCCCAACAACAGCTTTTTAGAAAGACTCAGATGGGGCTCAGGTGCTGCCTGGCTTGGACAGGAAATGCCAAATGCTGGACCTGAAGAGGTTACCCACTAAGAGGGTTAGGGTTGCTCTGGCAACCCCAAAATACCAACATGCGGGTCCTGCTGAATGAATTCGACTCAAGTCTTCCTTAGCCAAAGAAAAGTAAAGTTTATTAAAAGTTCACTTATATTAGACACAGTAAATCTGTTCTAGGTCATCAGTGCCCTCACTATTCTATGGTGCCCTCACTATTCTATGTCACCCTCACTATTCTATGTCGCTCTCACAAACATGAAGACAGGATGGGGTCTTATATACAGAAGGCTGTGAGAGGAATCTAGGAATGGTCTAGAGGAGGAGTTTGGGGAGGGTCTTCAGGAGGAGTTAATGAGGTCAATGAGTGTTTAAGGGTGGGAAGTCACTGTAGGCCACAGACAATGGTGGGCTAGGCCAGTTCAAGGGTGGATCGATATTTTGATAGGCTCAAGGGTGAGAAGTAGATGAACAATGGAGGGCTAGGCTAGTAACTAGGCTAGAGTTAGTAGTTAGCAGTTAGTAAATAGGCTAGAGGTCTGGGCCTAGCCACAAGGTAAGGCTTATTGCCTCATGCAAACGTTTCATCAAATGGGATGATTTAATCAAGAGTCCAAGGGAGGTTCCCAGAGCCTGTACCTCATCAGACCCAATCAGAACTCCCCAAATCTCTGTCCTACCACCCCAGCCTCAGGGAAGATTCAAGCTAGGCTTGGCATGGATACTGTGGAGCTCAGGGAGTCTTAGAACTTCCCTGAAGGCTTTACCACCCCCACACCCCAACTAGACCTGTCATGGTGGCTTAACAGAACTTCAGGGTCCCTCTGTGGATCCTTGGATGAATGGGAGATTTTTTTTCCTATTGCTAAATGAAGTGCTACATCTGTAAGCCTTGATAGTGTTTTGGGAGAAACTGTGATCCTCTGGGCCCCAGCATGCTACCTTCTTTCCACTAACCAAGTGAGTTTCAAAAGGTCAGGAAAATGAGCCACCTTGGGAGACCAGGGGTAAAGTCCCTGTCAGACCTTGCAGCCAACCTAACTTCACTGCCTCCCCTTCACCCACCCTAGTCCCAGACACTTCTCTAGCATCAGCTCTGCATTTGAATGTGAACTTGATGGAACCAACGCTATATAGAAACTGTACTGAGTGCTATGTCTGAGCCCACCCTCCCCTGAGACCAAGGTGGTAGAGGGAAGACTCTGTCCCTAACTCAGGGAGGGAGGGATATTTGTTGACCTTTTATTTCTGCTTCACTTTTGAAGTAAATGTCCCTTTGTAAAACCCAATTTATATTAGATATTTAAATAAAATTAGGGCACTAATCACTAGCAACTAACAAAAATGAGGGATTGAAAGCAATGACATTAGAGAAGAGGCACCCCAGCTCCTCAGGGAGGACCCCAGAACCCTGAGAGGACAGTGACCCAACTCTACTCTGGGCTAATTAGCCCAGTGAGTATTCACTATATGTGTGTGGGGATGTCTGTGTGTCCGTATACTGAGATTGAATCTTTGATGTCATTTTTATAGAGAAATACGGTACCAAGTTAGGAAATTCCTTCTTCTTCCAGGTATACATATTATATGTGAGTGATATGTATTTGTATGTATGCATGGGTATATGTACAATGTGAGTATTCATATGTGTATGTATATACGTGTGTGTATTATGTCTTCATATTTGTTTCTTCCAGGTACTCCTGCTGTTCAGGACATGTGTTAGGTGTTATATATGTATATATAAATACAGATACACATATTGTATATATGTAGTATATGGATGTATACATACACATGTGGGTGAATAGATAGATGTGGCAGAGAAGGTGTCAGTGTGGATTAGTAGAAGGAGTTTCATCACCTGGGATTTCCCTATACCAATGAAATCAAAGGCCCAATCCCTATGTATGTATCTGTCTATCTAAACACATATGTATATTCATGCATATACCTGTATGTGTTATGTTTATATATATGTATGTACACGCATATAACACACATTCATAAACATACATACATTGGAACTTTTTAAATAGTAACAGATTTACTTCATTTCTTAACTCTAATAAAAACCAAATCTCCCAGTATACCTGATTTATTACTCTTATAAAAGGACATTTATATAAAAGTACACAAACTCATGTGGTATTTTCCTTGATCTTAGAAAAGTCCATCCTGTGACTAAATTAATTAACATGTGAAATATTTATTTATAATTTCTTAAGAGGGGGCAGATGTCACTAGACTGAAAAAAGTCCATTAATGTCTCACAATGAAATTTATTTCTTCTCCTATTACTGGAATCTAGTGGTGAAGAAGTATATATTGGTTGTGTTTCTCTGTACCAGTCAAGAAAATATGTCTCAGAACCTTCTTTTTATAATGACCAGAAGAAGGGTAGGGGGTAGGGATGGGGCACAAGAAGTGGAGAGAGAAAAAAATGTCACGAAGACCAGATGAAACCTGGCCTAAGAACAACTTTATTACCATGAAGAAATAGGATAAAACTTATTTGAAGGTTGTGTTTTAAGACATTTAAGGAAAATAACACACTATTCATGTGGGATCCTTAAGCAGAATAGCGTCAGCTGGAATTCCGAGTTGCTATGATCTGTGGGATTTGCTTCTAGCTGGGCAGCTAATTTTTTGACTTGTCACTTGAGAAGCATGCAGCCACCAATCCTACAGTTCTTTGTGCCTGAACAGGAGGGTAGCCAAAGCACAAGGTGACTAAGGACCTTCCAAAAGAGCCTTTGGAAACTGCAGGCTGTTTCTACAGGAGAATTTGTAACATGATGAATTAGTCACAGGGAGAAAAAGGCTGTAACACAACAGGAAAATGGTTAGAGGGAGCTAAGTGGTGCTATAGAATTTGGGGCTTCTAAATTTTTTCCACTCATGACCGCTTTTCTGTGTTTCTGCAATGTTCATTGGCATTGCGTGGCCTAAGGGCATGCACAGTGCCAAGGGTACATGCTATGTGTTCTGAACCAAGGCTGTGGTGAAGTTATTCGATGCAATGGGGACAAGCCCTGCCAGAAACACCTCGGATCCATTACATGTTTGATTTTTAATTAATTTTTCGTTGTTGTTTGGTCAGAAACCTTTTTTACTATTGCCAAATTTTTAGAGACCCTATATGGAGTCACAACCTACAATTTAAGAAGGGCTGTGTGTAGATAGATAGAGCTCTGGGCCTGGAGTCAGTAAGAACTGAGTTCAAATGCAGCCTCAAACATTTAATAGCTGTGCTACCCTGGTAAGTCATTTAACATCTATCTGCCTTGGTTTTCTCATCTGCAAAATGGGTGTATTACTAGGACAGGCTTCCCCAGGGTTGTTGTGAGGATAAAAAAGATAGCATTTGTGAAATGTTTTGCATAGTGCCTGGCACATAGTAAGTGATTAATAAGTGTTTGTTTCTTTCCCTCAGAAATGGATTGTTGATGTGTGACTTGCATCTATGTACACATATTTTTTTCTGGCTATAAATAAAAATAACATAGAGTCAGTCTGACATAACAAATAGAAAATTGGCTGCAGAGTGTTAGGAAGCCTTGAGGTTGTCTCACTTTCAACATATGCTGTCTGTGTGACCCTGGATGAGTCACTTATCCTCTCAGCACCCTAGGCCACTCTCTAAGACTCTATCTGGAAAAGAAAATGATAGGAGGATTGGGGGATGGAGGAGAGTGGTAGAACTGGACTTCCAAAAATTGTAAAGGAGTAAACAATTGGAACTAAAAGAAGCAAAAAAGACAACAGAGTAGTACCACATGGAGGGTGGTCTCTAGGCAACTGTGAAGAATCTGTCCCTCCCTAATCCTGTGGTGGTTAACACTTCAATCAATGATTTAGATGAAGGCATAGAAGACAGTATACAGATGAATCAAATCTAGAAGGGCTAACACATTGGGTCATAGAGTCAGAATCCCAAAGTATCTCAGCGGGTACCATGGGAAATAATAATAAGTAATAAAGGAACATTTAATATGGATGTCATTGAGAAACAGGAACCACAATCATTTTGAGACAGCTTGATAGACTAACGATGTAGAAATCCCCAAATACCTTGTGGCCTAATGATGCAAAGTCCCCAACCCCCCCCTCCCCAAGGAGTAATAAAAGATAGCAAACTATGCAAGGATTTCATAAAAGGAGATGGTCCCATGCACTGTTGTCCTTGGATAAGAGACACTAGAAGTATTTTCTAAACAAACTTTAAAGTATTTTTTCACCATTTCTTGTCTCTTGCCCTTGAACAAGGGATGTTTTCTCATTCTGATAACAAACCATATCAGTTGCATTGCAAAATTTCCTCCAGAAACCTACACCACATACACACGCACACACGCGCGCACACACACACACACACACACACACACACACACACACATGCAATCTTCCCTTGGCTGATTCTCCTTCCTACCCTTTTCTCTCCTATAAAACACTTTACTTCTCTATTCTAAATTGCTAAAAAATATTGCTGATTGGATGTATGCTCTAAGTAGGTCTGCAAAGGTATAAAAAACCAAAACCTTTATGCTAAGCACCTAAAGCTGCTATCAGTGAACAGTCTTCCTTAGCAGGCTGATAAATTTCTTTTCTTTCAGTTCATCCTCCTATCTTTGACCCATAGTCATCATCAAACCCTCGCTGGCAGGGGGTCTACCTCGACCAATAGATACTATTCCTCTCTGTTTGAGTGATTTCTCCAATGTCCTACATTTGGGTTAAAAAAATTGAGTCAGCATTAGCTCATGTGTGAAAAAGATGAGGTTTTTTTGTGGATTGTAAGCCCAATATACCCCCCGAAACAAATTTGGTCTTTTTTTTTTTTTTTTAAACAAAATCTCAGGGGCGGCCAGGTGGCTCAGTGAGTAAGAGTACCAGCTCCAGTGTCGGGATGACCTGGGGATCAAATCCGGGCTCAGATACTTAGCACCACATCCAGAAATAACTGGCCGTGTAACCTTGAGCAAGTTACTTAACCCCGATTGCTTTAAAAAAAAATCTGTGTTTAGGGAGCAGTGAAGAATTTCCTTTACCAATTTATCTGAGGACCTGTTCTACGAGTTTTCTAAATCTTAGAGAGTTGGCTGAGGACACTAAAAGATTAAGTGAGTTGTCCAGTCACGCAGCTAGAAGCTAAATAGATTTAAAAGCATCTCTCCATTCACTTTGCTATGCCTTCCAGTGTGATCTTAGGTAATTATTAATAGAGACATAATGTTCTGAAATACAGAAGTGATAGTCCCACTATCTTCTGCCCTGGACAGACTGTAATGTATGGCTCTGGATGCCACATTTTAGAAAAGCATCTGACAAACCAAAATAGAGGCAGAGAAGGGCACCTAGAATGGTAAGGGGACTGTAGTCTTTGTCCTATAAGGATCAGTTGAAGGAACTGGAAACCTTTAATCCAAAGGGGGGAAAAAGTTTGCAGGGTAGTGGAAGGGGGAATCAGCCACAGGAAAAAGGGAAAGGGAATTCAGGGGAAATATTTGCTATGCAGGGGAGAATTTGTTATTGGAATGAGAAAACATTACTCTTTTTTTTTTTTAGGAACAAACTTTATTCAGTTACTTCTACAGAAAATATTTTCAGTAGATGTACTGGTACAGAAACAAAAGATGGATTCACAAGCTTTTAAAGTTTTTAAGAACTTTTTAAAAATGATAATAATGTATATTGCAAACTTTCATTGGTGGAATTAGTACTCCACTCTCCAGAATTTTATCACCTGGAAGGTGATTCCTGGAAGAAGACTTAGGGTAAGGGACCATAAACTTGTTTTCTTTTTAATATTTGATAGCTATATTTCGATATAATTGGTTTCCTTTGTAATACTATGTATTTTATTTTATTCATTTCAAAACATTGTTCCCAGAAGGAATCTATAGGCTTTACCTATAGTGAAGTAAGTCTGTGAAAGTATAGTGAAGTGGAAGCTTATAGTCTATAGGCTTCACCTATAGTGAAGTATAGTAAGTCTGTGAAAGCAGTCCATGACACACAAAAAAATCTAAGGACCCCCACTTACTTAGGGAGTACATGATAGCTATCTTGAAAGACCCCTGACTTAGGGAGCACATGAGAATTATATTTGAAGTATAGTCAAGCAGAAGAAAACCTGGACTGTCTACATGGCCACGAAGGGTAGGACTAGCAGCAATGGATGGAAGTTAAAAGTGAGACAGGCTTAGCATTGATGTGAGGAAAATCTTTCTAGCAATTAGAGTTATCCAAAAATGGAGTGGTCCACCTCAGCAGGTCATGGCTTCCCCATCACCAGAGGTTTTCTAGCAGGGTCTCAGAATGCTGTTGTGGAGATTCTTGGTTAGGTATAGATATGATCTGATGGCCTCTGAGGTCCCTTCCAACTCTAGGATTCTGAGATCAGTCAGGCCTATAGTTTTTGAAATCACACAAGACCCTAGGAACTGATGATGAAAAAAGCTGCTTGCAGATTCATCTTGTGCTGCCAAAAGTCGGTGATCTAAGGCACCATTAGCCAAAAGAGGCTTAAAAATCAAGAGATATTCCTACTAGTACTGCTCTAGCTGATTCAAGCTTTTATAATGACCCTGGATTGTCATATGAACTAAATGAAGCCAAGTCATCAAAAAATTGTTCTACCTGGTGTCCTCACTTTTAAAGAAATGGACAAGCTTACCTTATTGTTAAACTACAAAAGTCCTCACAATGGCTAATACTTAAAACTAGCTGTATTTCCTCCTAAATGCACCAAACTTTCCAGAACTTGACCTATGATCTCCAGCCTCTATGCATCTGCACAGGCTATTTATTCCTCATGCCTAAAATTCACTTTTTTTTGGATCTACCTTTCAAAATCTTTCTTTTCCTTTCATACCCCATCCAGCTCAAAGTGTTCTCTCTCTCTCTCTCTCTCTCTCTCTCTCTCT
>NW_027187347.1:1683929-1689752 GCF_028583685.1 Petaurus breviceps papuanus
CCTCTCCCTCTCCCTCTCCCTTTCCCTTTCCCTTTCCCTATCCCTCTCTCTCCTGCTTCTTCCTTTCCCCACCCCAGGTATGTTACCTTTATCCCAATCATACATTGCATTATATTATATTACACGTAGCATCTTCTTGCCCACTCCACCTTCACCTATACCCATATTGTAAAACGTGACTTCCTTGGGGAGACGGACTGTATCATAATTTTTTTAGCCTCCTATCTAGTATGATGCTTTGCTTTGTTCATATTAATTTTTTTTTCCCACATCAGTCCTTGCAAAGTAGGCAGTACTAGTATTACCCCTATTTTACAAATTGGGAAACTGGGACTCAGAAGTGAACCCATAACTTCTATGTGAGCCCTGCTTTGGCCCCAGGTCCCCTGACTCCAAGTCTAACTTGCTTTCTCCTATACTACAATACCTCTCACTGTTCCTCTCTGTCTAGATACAGAGAAGGAAGTGTCATAGAGGTAAAAGGATAATCAAGAGATGAATAAACCATTTGAATTAGCATGTCTCTCAAAAATATTCTACAAATATTTAATCTTCTCTTCTTTTCTCCACTCACCCAAGACCCCATGGGACAAAATGAGAGTCAAAGGCAGGCCCCAACCACGGACTTCTTAGTGTTCAATTCTCTTTTCCCCTATTGGCTCATTAAAGCTAGTTCCCAATTAGTGTGAATAATGAACTCATAAAGTGGTCAAATGCATTTGGATTCTTTTTGAAGGTAAAATATGGCATAATTATGTATAATATGGTCATTAATTCCAGTCCAAGAGAAATATGCATTTGAATTGACCATGGGATTCATTGTTTCCACTCATCAAGATCTAGCCATTTTCTGCCACAAAATAGGAAGTTGGGATGTTGTGTTTTTTTTTTTAATTGTACTAGAGGGTGGAGCCAAGATGGTGGCATAGAAACAGGAAAACTTCATGAACTCCCCCCATAACCACCTCAAATACCTATAAAATATGACTCTAAACAAGTTTCAGGGCTACAGAACTCACAAAGTGACAGAGAGAAACAAATCTCCTGCTGAAGGCAGCCCTGCAGGCCAGCAGGAAGGATCCATCAAAGCACCCTGAGAGCCAAGCCCAGCCCCACATGAGCCCACAGTTTAGCCCCAGGGAGGCTCCAACCAGCAGTGGCTCAAGTGGACTTTGGGAGATTGGATCACCAGCAATTATGGCAGTTTCCAGAAATATCAACCCATAAATGCTAAAGAAAAAGTAAAAGGTCAGTGTAGAACTCTGTTGGAACTGGGGGAGGGGGGGCATGGTGGTACAGTCCAGGCTCTGCCTCTAGAGCAAGAAGTGGCAGTGGCGTGGCAGCCATGTAGCTGCCCCCACATGGCTGCTTCAGAGCTCCTGGCCTGTAGATCATAGTGGGGCCAAGTGACCATTCAGAGGGTAATTGCTCTTGCTTTAACTTGCCTGGATCTGGATCGTGGTCTTGGGTGGGGGTCCTGAGGTGTGTGACCAGTGAGCCAGAGCTTGTGGCGGCTGTAGAGATGGAGTCTTCCTAATAGCTCTGGCAGCTGCAAAAACCCCAGCAATTTGGGACAAAGCTTCCCCTCGGGAAGCAGAGTTCTACTGTGACAAAGAGCTCAAAAGTCAAGTAATTGAGGGGCAATATGAGCAAGCAAAGGAAGCAAAGCAAGCACAGAAATCCAACTTTAGATTCCTTTTTGGGGGGAAGAAAAGGATCAAAGCATGGAGCAGGAGGAAGACAGTGAAGTAAGAACTCTTGTACCAAAAGCTTCTAAGAAAAATCTGAATTGGTTACAGGCCATGGAGGAGCTCAAGAAGGATTTTGAAAATCAAGTAAGAGAAGTGGAGGAAAAATTGGGAAGAGAAAAGAGAATGATATAAGAAAATCATGAAAAAAGATTCAACAACATGACTGAAGAAAATAACACCTTAAAAAATAGATTAACACAAATGGCAAAAGAGGCCCAAAAAGGCAATGAGGAGAAGAATGCCTTAAAAAGCTGAATTTGCGAAATGGAAAAAGAATTTCAAAAGTTGACTGAAGAGAATAATTCCTTCACAATTATATTCCTTCAGAATTCAGAATTAGCAAATGGAAGTTAATGACTTTATGAGAAATCAAGATACTATTAAATAGATCCAAATAAATGAAAAAATAGAAGGCAATGTGAAATATCTCATTGGAAAAACCAATGACCTGGAAAGTAGATCCAGGAGAGATAATTTTTAAATTATTGGACTACCTGAAAGCCATGATCAAAAAAAGAACCTAGAAATCATCCTTCAAGAAATTCTCAAGGAAAATTGCCCTGATATTTTAGAACTAGAGGGCAAAACAGAAATTGAAAGAATTCACTGATCACCTCTCAAAAAAATCCCCAAAAGAAAACTCCTAGGAATATTATAGCCAGGTTCCAGAATTCCCAGATGAAGGAGAAAATATTACAAGCAGCCAAGAAAAAACAATTTGAATAGTGTGGAAACACAATCAGGATAACACAGAATCTATCAACTTCTATATTAAGGGATCAAAGAGTTTGGAATATAATAATCCAGGGGTCAAAGGAGCTGGGATTAAAACCAAGAATCACCTACCCAGCAAAACTGAGTATAATGTTTCAGGGGGAAATATGGTCATTCAATGAAATAGAGGACTTTCAAGTATTCTTGATGAAAAAAAACAGAGTTGAATAGAAAATTTGACATTCAAACACTAGAGGCAAGAGAAGCATGAGAAGGTAAACAGGGAAAAGAAATTATAAGGAACTTATCAAAGTTGAAGTATTTACATGCCTAGATGGAAAAACAATAATTATTAACTTATGAAACTTTTCTCAGTATGAGGATAGTTGAAGGGAATATAAATGTGTGTGTATATGTATGTATGTATGTATATGTATATATACATATATATGTCTATATAGGAGGGTATATGTGCATATGAATACATATGTGAGTGTGTGTATATATGTGTACAGGTATACATAGAGGGCACAGGATTAATTGAATAGGAAGGGATGATATTTAAAAGGTGAAATTGAGAGGTGATAGAGGAATATAATGAAAGGAGATGGGGAGAGACAGAATGGGGTAAATTATCTCATAAATAAGAGGCAAGGAATAACTGTTACAATGGAGGGGAAGAACAGGAAGGCAAAAGGGAATGGGTCATCCTTACTCTCATTGAATTTGGCTTAGGGAGGGAATGACATACACACTAAATTGGGTACCTTGCCCCACAGGAGAGTAGGGGGAAGGAGATGAGAGGGGGGATGATGGAGGGGAGAACAGGTGGGGGGGGGAGTGTAGTGTAGTTAGAAGCAAACCCTTTTGAAAAGGGACAGAGTCAAAGTAGAGAATAGAAAAAGTAGGGAGTGGAATAGGATGGAGGGAAATATAGTCAGTCTTTAATAATATATCCACTATGGAAATGTTTTGTAAAACTACACATGTACAACCTATATTGAATTGCTTATCTTCCCAGTAAGAGTGGGTGATGAGGGAGGAAGGAAAAGAATCTGGAATTCAAAGTTTTAAAATCAAATGTTTAAAAAATATATTATTTTTTTTACATGCAACTGGGAAATAAGATATACAGGCACTGGGGTATGGATATCCATCTTGCCCTACTGGAAAGTCAGAGGGGGTATGGGGAAGAACATAGGAGAGAACAGATTGGGGGAGGGGGTATACAGTGGGATTGCTGTTTTGCGGTGGTGGGTAGGGGAAAGATGGGGAGAGAATTTGTAACTCAAAATCTTGTGGAAATGAATGATGTAAACTAAAAATAAACATAACATTTAATTTTTTAACAATTGTGTTCCTAAGACCATGCTTTAAGAATTTATGATCCTTCTCTATATGTGTCCGCCAGAGTTATCTCTTTATAAAGTCTGAACTATTTTACTCCTGTAGAAGCTATGGCACTAAAGTCTCCATTGTATTATGAAAAATAAGAATATATAAGTGTCTTTGGTCTAAACATCTAAGTATCCCTAGAATCAAAGACCTAATCAGTCTCTCTGAAATAGAAAGCTTAATCAATGTAGGGAGTGATCTTGATTCTCCAGAGATAGATAGATAACTAGATCAATAGACAGTGTTTTCCATGTACATGTTTCTTCATTTACCATCAGCTTTTCTGCTTAATTTCAGCATCAAGATCATGCCTCTCCCAGGATAAGTTCATCATCACCTTATATCTCATCACTTGGGAGATAGATTAAGCTCAGTCCATCTCAGAACACTCCCTTGCCTCTCCCCTCTGATTGAAGACCTGGAGAGTAGAGCAATGACCATTTCCCAAGGCCTCCCTTTATGCAGGGCTCAGACTTTTCAGCTAACTTCATTTACTGTCATTTGCTTTAGGCACCCTCTAGATGCCCTCCTCTCCCCTCACCTCCCCTTCCCTTTTCAGATTCCTTTTGTTGTTTTGTTTCTCTCCATTAGATTGTAAGCTCCTTGAGGCCAGGGACTGACTCCACCACCACCCCCCATTTGTATCCCCAGGGGATACCGGTACAGTGTCAGTCACTTAAAGGGTGTTTAGTAAATTGTTATAGACTTTTACCAGGGTATGGCCATTGTGCATGTTACAGCTTCTTGAAGCCACAGGTAAGAGTTGTGTGAAAGTGGACACCAAAAGTGGATAAGCAGCTCCCCAAAAGTTTTGGTGAACCCTCATACCAAAGGTGCTAGTCTTCCCTAGACATGTCATACACCCCTGTCTCAGCACATGGGCTAAACTTGGTTGAAGCAACAGACCTCAAACTTGTCAGTGAATTAAGGGGATGTTTACCCCAAGTATGTGAAGACTTTCCCCAGCAGAATGGGTGAATGGGAACAATTTGTTCCACCAATCATGAAGGTAGCTGAAGCAGGTGCTGACTTGGAGCTTGGTCAGACAAGAAAGATGCCAAGGTCATTCACTGCATCCCAGGGCCATCCCCAGTCATCTTGATGTTTGTCCTGCCACTGGATTTTGATGAATCTAGAAGTGAGAGTAAGGCTGCCTCACTTAAATCCAATTAATGAGCAAGTCAAGCCACCACCCAGTGATGTCTTTGGTCCTCTTTGAAAATGAAGGGCAGACAATTGACTATTTGCTTTTCCATGAATAAGTGAAGAGAGGGAATATCCTTTTATTAACCAAATCAAGAGAAGAAGTGTACCTTGGTTTACTTGGGACCTAATCTAGGAAGAAGTGTCCACACTGTTATTGTTGTATTTTGTAAATCACAAACCCCTAATCTTAAAATTATGTATCTTCATTTTATGTTGCTGTTGAATTTCAGCTTCTCATTCCTGATTGCTATAACATATGGATTGGAAACTGCTTGAGAAAGGAAGGCTTTTCTCATTTAGCAGAAGAAATAAAGTCAGATAGTACTCTAAGTAGAATTCCTGTACAGTAATAAAAATGTGTCTCCAGTAGAGTTGGCTAAAACTGGGATCAATTCAACAAAGAATTATTAAATTTCTATATCATTCTGGGTGCTAAGAATACATTGACAATAACATAGCAGGTCATGCCATCAGAAAGTTGATACTCTATTCAGTCATTTGAACTGTGAACTGAAAAATAAATGAACTCTGCATCCAAAATTTACCTCTCTTTTCTAGAGAACCAGACTCTGCTCTACTTCCCTTACCTGCCCATACTTTTGAAGCCCCTTTCTGTCTTTTCCAACTAATTATCCATAATTTTACATAACCTGCTTTTGTCATTCAAATTACCATTTTCTGAAAGACCAGGTTTTTTATTAGCTTTGAGTTTCTTCTTCTTCTTCTTCTTCTTCTTCTTCTTCTTCTTCTTCTTCTT
>NW_027187347.1:1689762-1858711 GCF_028583685.1 Petaurus breviceps papuanus
TTCTTCTTCTTCTTCTTCTTCTTCTTCTTCTTCTTCTTCTTCTTCTTCTTCTTCTTCTTCTTCTTCTTCTTCTTCTTCTTCTCCTCCTCCTCCTCCTCCTCCTCCTCCTCTTCCTTCTTCTTCATCATCATCATCATCATCATCATCATCATCATCATCATCATCATCATCATCCTAGAAGCTCCCATCTGGAGTTTCTACACTCACCATCCCTTCTTTCTGGGTCTCAAACTTCCCTTTGGAGAGTCAATCAGAGTACACATTATTTTTAAAGGCCTCTTAGTTCTTGTGAATGTCTTAGTATTGCTCTCTTGTTGATAGCATTAGACTATCCAAACATTTATACATACAGCGCTAGCTAATCTGAGGATTCTACATATTGTTATAAGCCTCAAGGTATACATTATTATAATCCTTATATCTTTTACAGATGGGAAAATTGATGGGAAAAACTCATGAGAAGCAGAGACCTTAAGTAGATAAATTACTCAACTAGTGTAAAGGGAGTGAGGATTAGCACAGAGGTGCTTATATTCACCACTCACTGCTCTAACCAATTGACTTTATTACCTCCTGTCCTTAATAGACTTATGCACAAAAAAATGTATTATATTACCCATGATCATTCAATAAAACCCTGAGCCTAAAAGGCTTAGGACCAATGTGGAAAAAAAAATCTTAGCTTTTTCCTGCTTTGCCTCGATTACAATTATTAACAGTGTCTGGGAAAATAGAAATTTCTCCAAGATAGAAATTTCACTTAAAGGAGTCAACCCTCCTCTCAGAATCCAAGCACACCAACTTATAAAACATTAGAGACAGAAGGAATGTAAGAGAGTATCTACCACCATATAAATCAGAATTTGATGGGAGGAAAAGAAAGAAGAAAGAACATAGTCAACTGGCATAAAACAAAGTATAACAATTACACAGGGAGCTACTCTGGACTTTAATAAGTATGTTTTCATCCCATATAAGGGCATAGTACAGTGTGTTCCTTCCTTCCCCTGGCATCTTTTTTTTAAAGTAATAAATAAATTCCTTAAACCAAAGTTTAGCATCAATTTGTCTCTTTTGAAAGATGAAGCTTTTATTGAAGAAATACCAACAGAAGAATCACATATACCAAGGAATATATACATATATGCTAACCAACAAAGTAATCAATAACCGGGATTAGTAGGAGTGTTGTCCTAACACTTGTACCAAACCATCTATATCCCTTAAATTATGTCCTACCCACAGGGAACACACAGTCTTGTGACCATTGTCATTTTAAAAGAGGAATCAATAAGCCATCTACTCTTCTGACAGGGTGTCAACCCACACAGACAAAATCACCTAAATCACAGATACCTGAAGTATTAAGGTCTTCATTCTATAGAGAATAAATCCTTTATCTAGGTCAAATAGACAAAGATCTCTCCTCTTCCTCACATCACATTCTCAGTAGCTATAGTCAGGGGATGAGATTCAGGTCCCCACATTCTCTCCAGTCCACCTCTACACAGTTGAAATTAATTTCATTTCATTGAGGAAGGGTAGGAGGTAAAGGAGAGACCAAGGCTGTTCCCAGGGAGAGGGAAAGAGAAAATGAGAAGATACTTGAATCACTTACTGTATGTACAGGTTTATTTCAACTTCATTTCTTCAATTTGCTTCCAAGAAAAGGGATTATTTTTCTGAAGAGCCACAAGAGGGCGTACGATGACTTTTGTACTATTGTTCATCTTTGCCACGGAACAGAAACTACAGCGGAGCTTCCCGGGAAACAGAAAGCCATGTTATCAAACAAAGTGGGAGGTCCTTTCGATTAATCCAAAAGCTTACCTGTGGGTCTTTCATTGAGTTGCAGTAAGAAGCATGATTTTTGTGCTTTTCATGTCAGGATTTTATTTAATTATTATTAGAGAAAATACAGTGTTTACAAGTTTGGCTGCCCTGGTTAGCTATTGGTATTGTGCTCAGCACATTGGATTTTGAGAAGAGGTTTGTTTTTCCCTGTTATGTTTAGCTCATACACTGATTAACACTGGTTCTAGAATGAGAACACCTGGGTTCAAATCCTGCCTTGGGCAAGTCACTTGACCTACCTCATCTTAAGTTCCCCCATCTATAAAGAAAAGATGCTTCATTAGATCAGAGGTTCTTAACTGTTTTTTTTTTCATTGTGGACTTGTCTGACAGTCTGACAAATCATATAGATCCCTTCTCAGAATATTGTGCAGTTTTGTTTTGCTTTTTTAAATCAAAGTTGAAGGAAATGCTACATTTCAGTTAAAGATTAGGAAAAAATACAGATGTGGGTGTTTTCACATACAGGTTCAGAGACAGCATCCCCAAAACCATTCACAGACCCACTGGAGATCTGTGAAACCCAAGTCAGGAACCCCTAAACTAGATGAACTCAGATCCCTTCCATCAAAGTCAGTAAGGCACAATATTTTTTTGCTTTTTTTTTTTTTTTGGAGGGCAGTTGGGGTTAATTGACTTGCCCAAAGTCACACAGCTTATAATGTGTCAAATGACTGAGGCCAAATTTGAACTCAGGTCCTCCTGACTCCAGGGCCGGTGCTCTATTCACTGTGCCACCTAGCTACCCCTTGTAAGGCACAATTATTACTGATTTGGTGAAGGTAACCACCAAATCTCCCATCTATGTATCTGAGAACTAAAACTATTCTTTTCTCTTTATATGCCTATATTGCAGGAGCTAAAAGCATGTGTTAGGGCAGACAGACATAATTTCTGATTATGTGATCCCAACCCAGCTGATATAGTCAGAGAAGGCCCAGAATATATTCACAATGTATTTATGAGGTGTAAAACTAACTCTAAAGTTGGATCTATCCTGTTCCCTTTGTGAATTGTGAATACTTCTCTTATTCAAGAAGGGGAGTAAATTCTCAACACCTGGAGGGGTTTTAGATAGCTGTTGTTTATTCTTCATTTTGGAAGACAACTGATAACATCATGGGGCCTGTCTTAATTTGTGGGTGAATTGGATTTAAGTGAGGCAGAGTTGCACAAAGGCATCATTCTCTCTCTTCCAGAGTCATGGAAGTCTGGTGGCAAGACAAAAGTCAAGACAACTGGTGATGGCCCGGGATGCAGTGGATAACCTTGGCATCTTCCATGTATAACCAAAATCTAACCTCTCCACAGCATCTGCTTCAGCCTCCTTCGTGACTGTTGAACAAATTGTTCTCATCCCCCCATTCTGCCAAGGCAAGTCTTCAGGTGCTTGGGCCAGACATCCCCCTTTTTAGATAGCTAAGCCATTGATGAATTTCAGAGTCTGAGACTAGGAGAGTATTCCCTGCTAAGGGGAACTTCATGAAGATTCTATGAAGAGCGGAAAGGTTTCCAAGCACCCCAGTCCCAGGAGCTCAGTTACCTCTGCCACTTACTTGCACCCTATCACCATTATATTCCAGGTTTGACCTTACTCTTCCCATGGATGCTGTGTGTATTTGTGGGGAAGTACACCCCATGTTTATGGGGGAAATGTTTTATAACTCTTGTTCTTGCTATACCATCTGAGTCAATACTTAAGAATTAAATGATCTGCTGGCTGATTGGTCCAGCATTGGCGGGTTGCTCATAAAAACAACAACAATAGTTAATATTTATATAGCCTTGCTATGCCCCAGGAACTATAGTAAATGGTTATCCATTTGAATCTCAAAACAGCTCTAGAAGTTAGGTGCTATTACCATTCCCATTTATGGATGAGGAAACTGAAGCATCCAGGTTAATTGACTCACCCAGGGTCACTCAACTAGCAAATGTCTGAGGCTGGATTTTAACTCAGACCTTCACAATTCCAGGCTTCTTATTCTACCTAGCTACCTAGCTAACTCTCTATGAATTGCAGCAGTAACAGTAGGCACCAACAAGGTTGCCCCTAACATAAGGTAGTAGCCATCCAATGGGGACTCAATTTTCTTATGTGTGTATAAGTTTCAAGAATAAGACAAACCAGCTGACAATAATGTCCTGCATTATAAAAGAGTAAAATAGAAGCAACATGATGATTTGTCACTTGTCTAAGGTCACAAAGACAAAGATGCAAAATGTAATCTAAGCTCCCCAGTGATTCTTAAACAATATAGTAAAAATATCATCATCGTCATTATTATGGAGACAACATGGCATACTGAATAGAGAGCTGGCCTCAGTTCAAGGAGCCATGGGTTAGAGACACTATCAATTGATAAGCTTTCCTTTAGTGACAATGCTATTTCGTGAATATGTTATGTATGCATGTGCATAGAGAGAGAGAGATACATACATATATGTATATATACACACACATATACTATATTTAGTGTATATGCTATTCAGAACCTGCATTATATTAAGACGATATGTACTTAAGTACATAAAAATTAAAGTTAAATTTTTGTGGGGAGTAGGTACTCGTAGCTGAGGAAATCAGGAAAGATTTCATGTAGAAAATGACACTTGAATTGAGTTGTAAAGGAAAGAAAAGATTCTAAGAGTCAGAGGAGATGAGGAAGGGCACTCCAGGCAGTAAGCACAGCCACTGCAAAGGTAGGGAGAGGGGAGATGGAGGGTCCAGTGTGAGGAGCAGCAGGAAGGCTAATTTGATCAAATTGTAGGGTGTGAGACATAAGGAGGTTGAGGTCAGGTTGTAAAGAACTTTAAAAGCCAAACAGAGGATCTTATGTTTGATGCCAGGGGCCGTAAAGAGTCACTGGATTTCACTGAGCAGAGGAGTAGCATCTTCAGACCCCGGCTTTAGGAAAATCCCTTTGATAGCTATGTAGAGGTTCAATCAAAGTAGTCAGAGGTCCAAAGGAGGAAACCCATTAGAAGACTATTGCAATGTGAGAGGTAATTGGGCCTAGAATTTAGATAGTGACCATGCAATTAGTGAGAAGGGGATAGACACAAAGAAGGAAGCAAGCCTTTATTAATCACTCACAGCGTGCCAGACACTGCATTGAGTACTGAGGATACAAATACAAGCAAAAAGAAAGACAGTCCTGGCCCTCCAGGCACATACATTCTAAAGGAGAAAGACAACAGACAAAAAAGGAAGCTGAGAAACAGGAGTCAGGAGGGGAAGAAGGGGAAAAAAGGTACTGGATATGATGTTGATTTTGAAGTCCAGGAAGTCAGGAACAGGGCCAGGAGGAAAATGAAGACAGGCTGGCTTGGGCCCCTTCACAAAATGGAGGCGAGAGGAGGAATTCACCAATGGAGAAGAGGAGAAGAGTCTTGCTGATGAATATTCCACTTTGAGCAGGTGACAGGGGTGGTGAAATGTTCCAGGCCAAGATAGAAGTAGAGGCATGACAGTCACAGGCAGGGCCAAGAGGGCAAAAAAAATGTAGAGATAAAAATGGCAAATTTTAGCAACCAATTTAATTTGATGTCAAGGAGAGTGAGGTGTCAAGGCTTTTTTTGTAGTCAAGGGAAAATACAGTTATTGGAAACATTTGGGCAGTGAAACAAAGACTGGAAGATTATATTATTGTATCTCTGGAGAGACAAGCATTGGGAGGGGAAGTTGGAGAAAAATCTGATCTTTTCAAACTTTTTATGGGACTTCTATCAGCCAGGATCCTCCTTTCCAAAATGCTACAGAGCCAAGAATTCTCTGTGATATCTCCCTTCTCAGCTGTAACTCAGTCCTCTCTTTGCTCCAGGCTTGTTCCAACCTCTCTCAACTTCAAAAACTTGAAAAGCTTAGTCAAAAAGCTCAAAAACTTCCTGATTCTGAGTTAGCTTCTCCCTTTTGTATAAGTTACTCAGGGCATGATCAAAGTCTCTCACAAATAACATTAATTGATTTAAAGAGGTGTAAAGATTCATATTCAGTCTGATTACTTGATTCAATACAAAAAGTGTTTGTACCTAGTCCAGGCACCAGAGAAAAATGGACCACCTTGAGTGAATAGGCACCTGAAATGTTAATGGGATATGAGATCTTCCCTGTCCATTAATAGGCCTCAGGTGTAACGCATTAAGGGAAGCTTGCTTAGGGGAGGCTTGCTTGTAGGAAGGTTTTCATGCCTTTGTTAATTTCTAATTAGGTACTGAGTCAGAGGGTTGTGATGCCCTCTGGGTATAAAAAGGTATATATATACTCTGAAGTTAGCATTTTGCTTTGGGGTTCACTCTTTGGAAGAATGTGTCTGTGATCTGACCAGATGAGACTCTGGGTAGCTGTTAAGGAGTCCCCTCCACCCCGGCCCCCAGCTTTGGAAAACCCAGATGTTGGTGCTTCTTTTTCAGGTAACGATGTATGTATTGCCTTGGTCAGACACTTGGATCTGTCTGTTAATCTGTGCTAATTTCTCAGACACTTAGAAGCCCTGTCTATTGGTCTTTATTTCTCTGCTTGTATTTTCTCTATTTTCTTTGTTTGTATTTTCTCTGAAGTTTATGGTGCTGATTTTTCCCCTGAACTAATGAATGTCATTTTAAAAGCTTGTGAACCGCTTGAACAGCTATCTTTCCTAATAAAGCAGATCTAAGAAACTGTGCTAGCAGCCATCCTGGGTATGCCAGTATGGTTGCCAATACACCACCCCACTTTGAGTGAATAAACCTTTTATTTAAGGAGAAGAAACATATATATGTGTGTGTGTGTGTGTGTGTGTGTGTGTGTGTGTGTGTGTATAGTGTGTGTGTGTGTGTGTATACAAATATAAGCAAAAAAGAAAGACAGTCCTAGCCCTCCAGGAACATACATTCTAAGGGAGGAAAATGACAGACAAAAGGTAGCTGAAAAACAGGGCTCAGGAGGGGAAGAAGTATGTGTATACACACACATCACTTCCTCCAACACAAATGAATAGGAGTTGTAGACTTTGGGTATGTGATGGGGTGGGAGAAAGGAAGGACATCCCTTAAGGGGGACAAACCTTACTTGGAGTCCCCATTCCAGTTCTGGTCAATCCCTTTGACTGGCTTTGGAGGGCCTGGTGCCAGCCATGTTTGTACTGTGAGAGGATAAAGAGTTCTGGCTTCAGAGTCAGAAGAACTATGACTAAAATATGTTCGAAAGGTTGTGCATCTCACATATCTCTTCCTTGCCAGCTCTGAACCACGAAAGACTGTTTTGAGTTGCTCCCTAAGAGTCAGGTAGGATAGCAGCCCTTGCCCCCATTATCTCACCATTATCTCCTTGAAGCTGTGAATGTAGCTGAAGTGCAGGTCCTACACTGAGGCAAGCCTGAATCTGGGTTTGGGCGGCCTCCCTTTGTTTCTCGTCTTTCCTGATCATAAGCAAATGAATATCCTGTGGGGTCTGTCTCCACACTTGAGGTGATGTTGTGAGTTTCAGAGGGAAGGGAATAAGCATTTATAGAGCACCTACTGTGTGCCGGGCACTAGGCTAATATAATATTTATAATCTTTTTATAATTATTATTCTCATTTAATCCTGACAACAACCCTATGAGGTGGCTGCTGTTATCATCCTCATTTTATAGTTGAGGAAGCTGAGACAAATAGAGGTTAAGTGACTTGTCCAAGGTCACATAGTTAGTATCTGAATCTAGGTTTTAATTCAGGTTCTTCTGACTCAGGTAGTAGCAAGCACCCTACCATACCCAGGATGGCTGCTAGCACAGGTTCTCAGATCTGCTTTTCTAAGGGAAAGCAACTCAAAATGGGTTAACAATCTTGCTTTAATCAATTAAACATATATCATTTACCTAGTTCTGGGGAAAAAGTCAGTGCCCTGAACTTCAGAGAATACAAACAGAAGTTACAGGTAGACAGAGAAACAGATCAGCAGACAGGCTTCCAGCTGTCTGACCATTACATCCATACCTAGTCATAGTTACCAGAGAGGGAAGCACCAAAACCCAGATGGGTTTTCAAAGCCCGGGGAGGGAGGGAGGGGGTTTAACGACTGCCCAGAGTCTCATCTGGCCAAATCACACAACTCTTCCCAAAGTGAGCCCCAAAGCAATACCTCACATGTAGCCTTCTCCTGGGTCAGAGAATGTCACAACCCTCTTGACCCACTGCCCAGTCACAAAGTAACAAGGTGTGGACATTCCTGGAAAACAAGCCTCCCACCACAGGCTCCATTTGAGCACATTCAGTCTATTAGGGGGCAGAATATATTTTCAAATCAGGGAAGGTTCTCAGAGTCACTTAAGCCTATCAAGGTGCCAAGGGGAAGGGAAGATCTTCAAATTCCCATTACATTAATGTATCAACAAAGTAGTATTCACAATATCTAAGGTAAATATAAATATGCTGATATGGCAATTAATCACAAAATGTAACAGGCTCTCTATATTAGGGCCTTAGCTAGAACATTTATTCAGATACCAGAAAACTGAGTCCCAAAACCAGAAAATCAAAGCCATCACAGTAGCCATGGAGTTGGCACACACAGTTAATGCAGTGAACACCCACATTCTCAGGCCTTCAAAACAGAACAGGCTACCTCAGGCAAAATCCTCCTCTCTTCATTCACAGTAACTGCTCAGCCTTCATTCAGCTCACTCCCAGCACCTCCCCCCCCCCAACACACACACACACACACACACACACACACACACACAGTTCCTGTCCCTGGAAGTCCTCAGCAGGAGTGCTTAGCAGAAATTCTGGCCAGCTCAAAAAAAAAAGGAGTTCACACTACCACCACTGCTGCTTCCAGTCACCAAACTGTCTCCAGCCTGACTCCTACTTGGCTCCTTCCTGCCCCACTCTTTCCTGCTGCATCAGCAAGTTCAAGAGGCATGGAAGATTTTCAAATCCCATTACCATTATAATCTCATACCCAGTGCAGTATTCAACTATACCACCAGCTACCAGAGATTCATTATATTGGGCTCAGTGAAAGGAGTAGTTTGTTGTGGGAGCCTAGGGGTGTGAGAGAAGCAAGGAAAACTTCTGCATCAGAGAATATAATAAAATGGTCACTAGCAAAAGGATGAGACCAAGTCTGGTGCTTTTAAGAACAGAGATGCACAGGGAGTTGTTTGGACTGTGCCATTCCAAAGTGAAATGTAAAATGTCCAATTAGAAGTCCTGCAAACTACTGATGAAGCTAGGATCTGATGAAGATCTTAGCTGCTGTAAGTTGTTACTGAATTCTGTTTTAAGGTTGTTTGGGGTTTGTGGGGAGTTTTTGTTGTTGTTTGCTGTCAAATATATGCTTTTGAGTGTCCTTTTTCACATTCCTTTTGTATGTAGGAATAAATTACCTGCCCCATATGTGACTCATCTTGAATATTGAGTATTTTTTTTACTCTCTTTTGTGGGAAACTCTAAAGCTAAGGCATATGCTTTTTATGACTAAATTTGTCTTCTGGGCAGTGGTGGGGGCACCTAATCAACTGAAGAGTGTGAGAACAGAAAAACTAACATCTTTCACTTGAATGGTGGGGGGAGGAAATAGTTCTTCACTTAGAGACCACAGATCAACGAGGGATCCATTATTATTCTTCAGGGGGCCCATGAGCCTGAATGAGAAAGAAATATATCTATTTAGATATCTTTATTTTCACTAACCACCAACTAGAATTTATTACTCCTTTCAAGTATTTTAAAACATTATTTTGAAAAGTTGTCCACAGGTTCTACCAAATTGCTAAAGGAATCCATAATACAAAAAAAATTTGAAAACCTTTGCATTAGAGATAGACTGAATCTATTGCAAACCACACGTGTGGGAATGGGACAGGAAGAAAACACAGTAACTCCTACCCCACAAGTAACCTAGTGGCATTTCCTCGATATTACAGGAGTAATTTAAGGCTTTCATCTGGCAAGATGCAAGCATGGATAGGCTAGCAGACAAGAAATTTGAGAGTAGAGGGCCGTGCAGAGTTGAATTATTTATCTTGACCTTATGGTGAAGAATTTAAAGCAAGGGTGATGGTCTGTGAGAGTACTGAGGGATAGACGAATTGAAAGTCCTAATGAGGACAAAGAATAAGTTTAGAAACGGAAAAAAAAAATAGGGAAATGTAGAATGATAGAAAGTTATGACCTGGTAATGGGATTTCCAAATTTTTTATCTTTGAAGTAGAGCACTTTTGGGTGATGGAGAGATCTAGGGAGAGATACATTTCTATATATGATGGAGTTTTTTTTTTTTTCTATATTCCACAGGTAGCTGAGTGGTACAGTAGACATTGAACCTGAAGTCAGGAAGACCTGAGTTCAAATGTGACTTCGGACACTAATTGTATGGCACTCAGCAAGTCACTTAGCCTCTCTTTGTTTCCATTTTGCTTGTCTATGAAATGAGAATGAAAATAATACTTACTTTCTAGAGTTGTGGTGAAGGTAAAATTGGATAATATTTGTAAAGCACCTTATTTAAATGTGTATAAATGCTAACTATTAATGTTTACTATGGTTATTATTAGTCGAGGTGAAGGAGTCATGGAAGTTAAGCAGTAAGGAATTGAGAGGTTATAGTGTTTGAGGGGACATCACCATGTTTCTACATCCCTTAATACAAGGACAGGAGTTGGAGCAGAGAGGAAGACAATAAGCCGGGTACTGAGCCCCTTGAGAAAGGTAGAATAATGACCTTGGGACCAGCAGATAATGGCCACCAAGATCTACATGTGGTCATGTATCTGGATAGAGTGAACTGTATGCATACCATGTGACATTGGAGCTTACATTCTAATATGGAAAGACCGTATTTAGAGGAGTGGTGGCCAGGGAGGGTCATTTTGGTTTGGGAAGTCACAGGGATTGTGAGTGGAACCACAGGGCAATTGTCTGGTATACTCTTTCTGTTCAGGAGAGTGTTGGTTTTATTTTTGTACCCAGAGCTAGAGCTGGAAACTGAAAGTGGGAAAAAAAAATGGGGGGAATCTGGATAGGACTAGATATGGAAAATTCTTACTAACCAGGAATCCAGGAATACTGGTCAAGAGATTGAGTAACTAGATGGAGACTGAAAGTGGAATGATGTGTCATGGTGGTACATCATGAAGATGGATAGAAAGCAGTGTGATGTCACCTGTGTTGGACTAGATTTGGAAAATTTTCAGCAAATGAAAGAGCATTAATAAGAAAAAGCTATGTTCAAAGTACTGCATTACATGCTAGAGTTATAAAACTGAACCAGTTCCTGTGATTGAGAAGCTTACTTTGTAATATGAGGAGACACCAATATAAAAGAAAGAAAGATGACTTGAGGGGGGAACTTTTGCATAGATGCAGGGATGGTGAATAAAAGTCATAGGGGAGAAGACTGTCACATCCTTTTCAATAACAATGGCAATATTTACTGGATAAAATTGGAAAAGGGTGAGGGGGGAGATTGGCATGGGAAAACAAATGGCTGAAATGTACAGAAAAGCATGGCTAGATCTAACTAGATTAGGAGTGGGAAACCTGCAGCCTCGAGGCCACATGTGGCCCTCTAGGTCCTCAAGTGCAGCCCTTTGACTGAATCCAAACTTCAAAGAACAAGTCAGCTTAATAAAATGATTTGTTCTCTAAAGCTTGGACTATCAAAAGGCCATACCTGATCCAGAGAGTAAGATTAGGTGGATGGAGGGTGGCCAGGTAGCATAGCAAGTAAGAGCATCGGCCCCAGAGTCAGGATGACCTGGAATCAAATCCGGGCTCAGACACTTAGCACCCACCCAGAAACACCTGGCCCTGTAACCTTGAGCAAGTTACTTAAACCCAATTGCTTAAAAAAAAAAAAAAAAGATTAGGTGGATGGCAAGAAGGCAACTGACTGCTTTAGGAGCTCCAAAAATGAACTAGGAATTAGGATTCAAGTCAAATGTCACACAACTGGCTAGTGACTTAGTCACAGTGACCAGTGAAACAGAAATGTAAAGTCTGGGGGTTAGGTTTCTTTTCTCCAAATTCTAGTGATCTTCCCTTAAGCTATTCTATATCTAACATTCATAGAATTTTATAATTATAAAATGGTAGAATTGAAAAGGGCTTTTCAGATCATTTAATCCAATTGCTTGCAAATAAGGAAATTGAGACTCATCTATAAAGGGAGGGATGGGCTTATGCTAATATTTGTATACAGCAATATCAATGGAATCATTTCCTCTTCCAGTCAATTTACACTTTGCTAAAGTAGGCAGAGAACTTCCTTACTAGAACATCTTATGAAAACATATACTCTTCCATTTAATTTTTTAAGTGAATGATTAAAATAAGACAAAGCTCTGAGATATTTGCTGGTGATATTTGAAACAGGTGGCTAAGCATTTAATTATCACCCTTATTGAAACTGGGAGAGATGAAAACACATTCAGCTCGCCCCTACCTTTCTGGATAGAGCTATATGATAATGATAGTCATAACTAATATTCATAAAGAGTTTTAAAATTGCTGAAGCACCATCCACATATTATCTCATTTAACCTTCACAATAACCCTGTGAACTGCACCCATTCTGTTTATCCCCATTTTACAGATGAAGAAACTAAAGCAGGCAGAGGTCTGTCTTGTTTCCAGGATGTTATGGGAATGGAAATTTAAGATCTTCCCTGCCCCTAGGCCCTTTGATAGGCTTAAGTGCACCTGGAGCCTGTGGCAGGAGTCTTGGTTTTCGAGAATGCTTTTTGATTGGACAGTGGGTCAAGAGGGTTGTTACATTCTCTGAGCCAGGAGAAGGCTATATAAACCCTGATGTGAGGATTTGCTTTGGGGCTCACTTTGAGAAATGTTGTGTGATTTGACCAGACAAGACTCTGGGCAGCCGTTGAGTCCCCTGGCTTTGAAAACCCAGATGTTGGTGCTTCCCTCTCTGGTAACTGACTAGGTATGGATGTAATGGTCAGACAGTTGGAGGCCTGTCTGCTTGAAATGTTTCTTTGTCTTCTTGTCACTTCTGCTTGTAACCTGTCTGTATACTCTGAAGTTCGGGGTGCTGACTTTTTCCCCTGAACTAGGTAAATGATATGTGTGATTTATTAAAGCAAGATTGCCCATTTTGAGTTGCTTTCCTTTAGAAAAGCAGATCTAAGAACCCGTGCTAGTAGCCATCCTGGATATGTTGGGGTGCTTGCTGTTACACAGGATCACACAGCTGGTAAATATCTGAGTCAGCATTATAACTCAGGCCATCTTGATTCCAAGTTGGATATTCTAGCTGCTTTATTATCAATATTTAATTGAAAACTTCTACTATATTTTTATTATAAAGCAACAGATGGCAAGTAAACAAGCTGATGCCACCAAGGATTTTTCTTTAAAGCAAGTTCTGGAATGTGACAGAAAGGTGAGTACAAATTCAGTCCAATCTGTTTCGACTTCTACGTTTGGAGTACTGTCCAATTCAATAAGGATTGATTAAGCAACTGCTATGTAGCACTTTGACGTTGATAAGGTACTTTCCTCAGAACCATTCATGCTATTGATATCTTGAAGATCTTCAAATTCCTCCTGAATCATCCAAGAAAGTTTTAAATTGTAATATATTGAATCTTCTCAAATATCACGGTCGATATGGCAATGCTCAATTCAGTAGAATATTCAGTTACCCAGAATACTTCATTTCCCTTAGCCATTTTGCATAAACAATAGTTTACAGTATTTGTTTTTAAAGTAAAAAAAGGAGTAGGAAATGAAATAATATACATTATTATAATAAATAATAATACTGATAATACAAATTATTATTTTTTATTCCTTATTCCTGGTTATAAAGATTAAGCTGAATGATCAAAGTACAACCACATCTTTCCATCCAGCAGCTAGGTGATAGAATGGATACAATGCCGGTCCTGGAGAGAGTCAGAAAGACCTGAGTCAACCCCAGACACTTGACTAGCTGTATAACCTTGGGAAAGTCATTTAGCCTATTTCTGACTCAGTTTCCCCATATGGGATATTAATAGGACCTCCATCCCAAGGTTGTTGTGAGGATCAGATGAAATATTGTTTATAAATCCCTTGGCACAATACCTGGAACATTAATGGGTACTATATAAATGCCAGCTATTTATTATTGTTGTTGTTATCTCTACTGCTCCCTCCTATATGCCAAAGTTCCTCTTCTAATCTAGAGCTTTCAGAGTATAGTTCGTAAAATTGTGCCCCACTCTTGTATGCCAGTGTAGTAGCTTTTTTTCCTGACCCCCATCACCAAATATCCCAAATCTCAGATTCTGTGAGAGTCTGGTCAGTCTGAATGCTACCCATATTCCTTTTCTATCCAAGCCCCATTAAGCCCTCAGTCTTGCGAGGGCAAATCAAAGTCATCCCAAAGACCCATGAAATCTTTAAGAAACTGGTTTGCAAAAACACATATAAATCAAATCAATACAATTGTATCCCCAAACCCTAGATTAATATTTAATCCTTGGATCTTAAATGATGGGGGGGGGAATCAAAGTGATGTCCAAAGTAAGCTGGGCTTCCTGGAAAAATCAGAAGCACAGATTAAGTTGACGCTGATTCTTAAAAAGTATGAATTCATTTCTTGGCTTATCATAGAACTCTTTATTTACCCTAAGACTTTTTCATCTTTATCACCCAACCTGGACCTTGGTTGCCACAAATACATGAATCCCTCCTTCCTCAAAGTTTGCCCAATACGCAAAGAAATCAGCTAATCTGGGGCATGGTAGAATTTCTACTTTAAAGGATCCATGAAATTGAACCAGAGCAAAGTTGTGCAGAGTAGATGAGATAGTTCTTGTTTACCTTTTCTTGACTAAGGTGACATTCTATCTTTGTCCTAGTAAGGGAAAATGCCATACATTAGTGCAAGGCACTGTGCTAAGCACTTTCTTTACAAATATCATCTCATTTGATTCTCCCGACAACCGTTCAAGAAAGGTGCTATTATTATCCCAATTTTATAGTTCTAAGGCAAGCAGAAGTTAAGTGACTTGCCCAAGGTCACATGGCTAGTAAGTACCTGAGGTAATATTTGAACATGAGTCTTCCTGACTCCGGGCCCAGAATTCTATCCACTGTACCACCTAGCTACCTAGTAAGGTATCTCATCATGAGTCAACATAATAGAATGTTGCCAATAAATCAAGATTTAGCCGAATGGAATATAAAGCTCTTGTAGGTGCTCTTAGGGTTTCCTGTCCTTCAGGATTAGAAACAGATCTAACAAGTGTATTCACAGAATCATATTCTCATATAGCCAAAATAGAACTAAATTCAATTAAATCAGAGAATTTAGCCTGGCCCCTTCTTCCCTTTACAGATAAAGATGAGGCTTTCAGTAGAGTATGAAATACTTGAGGACAAGGACTATTTTTGGTTTTATCTTTATATCTCCAATACCTAGCACATAATAGGAGGTTAATAAATGCTCACTTAATGAATGAAGAAGTCCAAGGGGAAAGTGACTTACCCAAAGTCATACAGAAAGTTAACAGCAGAACTGTGATGTCCTTAACTCCTGGTCTTCTAGCAAAAATACAGTAGGAACTTCATAAATGCTTGCTGATTGATGACTGATAGACACTCCATGGAATTAATATCCTCTATGCTGTATTGATCTACATTTTGACATCTTATCTCTTAGTCGCTGAAGAAAGTCTCAGAAATTGAGACTGAATGATTCTGTCATCTCTTGATGGTGATGAAAGGGAATGGTGTGAGTGAAGAATACTCTGGCGCTACCAGGGTTACACATAATGGGTGGCCTAATCAGAACCATTAGTCTTTAATATCATCAATCTAGTCTCTTCCACAAGCACTAGAAATTGGGTAATTCAAAAGGCCAGGAATAAGTCACACATGCTTTGTTCAGCTGCTGTTAAGGATTTTTTAAAGGTTGTTATTGCCATTTAAAAACAAAGTGCCTAATGTTTTAAAAAATGATTCTGGATGATTTGGGAAAGGTAATGCTCATCTTATATTATGTGCTGCCCACGTGTACTTCTTAGCCTGTGATTCATTTGAACAGTGTTTTATAGTGAAAGAACATTTTATTCTAGAATGGAAAAAAAAAATGCTGAGAATGCCCTCCGGCACTGTGGGTTTGCCATTGCTAAGGAATGACAGACAGCTTAATCGAAACCAAAATAAACTCTGTCATAATCTTACAGTGTATCAAGGCTACTGAGTGAATTCTCATGTACAGTATTTTGGTTTTCATGACCATCATTTCCAGTGAAGTCACATGATGATGAGTCATGTTGCTGTGGCTCTCCAGTAACCAAGATATGTGTGTGTGTGTGTGTGTGTGTGTGTGTGTGTGTGTGTGTGAAAAGACATTAGAGTTGGCTTTACTTTTCTCTTGGAAGAAAGCCCTGCTTACCATCTTCATGCTCACTGCCTGTTGCTGCTGCCGCTGCCAGAAACTGTACCCTTGGCTTCCAAAATTATAAGAAGGCTTGAAACTTTGGGGGAGGAGAGTTAGGAAGGTCAAGATCCATGATTTCATTGGTGTGGAGAACTCCTGGTGTGGTGATCTCATCCTCTATAATATATTAGCAGTGTGTCTGTAACAAGGATTCTTATCCTAGGTTCCACAAACTTCTTAGTTTTTAATATTTTGGTAACTCTTAATTTCAAAATAATTTACTTCCTAAGTAGTCTTTTTAAAAAATTTTATGAGTTCGAAAACATTATTCTGAGAATGGGTCCATGGACTTCACCCCACAGCCAAAGGGGTCCATGACACAAAGAAAGGTGAAAAATCTCTGATCTATAATTTGCAACTCTTAGAGAATTAATTGTCTGGGGACTGGGGAGAGGTAAAATAACTTGTCCAGCCAGTATGTGTTGGCAGTGGGACTTGAACCAAGGTCTATCTGACTCCAAGTCTGGGTCTTTATCCTCCATTACAGGTTTCCTTTCAAACATAAATTAGAGTATTAAAGGTAAAATCAGTTAACAAATAATTGATTAAAAAGCAAGATGAAAGAAATATTTCTTAGCAGCAGCAACAATGCTTATGTGTCTTCCTTATCCTGGGGAGATACAGCATCAAATAATATTTATCCCTTGTCCTTGATAGCAACCCCTACCTTGGACATGGAAAGGAATAGTAACAACTTCATCCTTTCCCAAGTTATCCTAGGGTTCTACCTCAACCAGCCAGTGGGGACAGATACTGCTAAAAAAGAATTATAGCCATAGTTGGTTAGAGAGTGTGGAATCTTAGAAATTTAGTGTTAGAAGCAAGAGATAGAATTTGTCAAATCCACAGGTTCTTAGTTGGGGGTTCATGGATATATTTCAGAGGGTGTGTGAATTTGGAAAGGGAAAAACTCACATCTTTATCTTATTATCAGTGATTTCCTTTGTCATTTCCCATTTTATTTTATGCATTTAAGAACAAATTACTCTATCCACAAGCTTCACTAGACTGCCAAAGAGGTCTATGACTCAAAAAAGTTGAGGAATTCCAGCCTGATCCAATACTTTCATTTCACAGTTAAGTAAACTGGCTCAGAGATGTTCAAGGTTACACAAGGAGTTAGTGGTAGAGTTGGGACAATTTTCCTTCTCATACATCAATATGCTCTCTAGTATAAGTATGTTACCGGTAATAATTTAAAACAGAGTGAGTCTCTACCCTAATACAGTTCATTTTCTGAGAAAAGATAACAGAGAAGCACAGCAGGTGGTATTAACACCATCATAGTACCTAGGAGATGGAAGGGGCCTTGAAGATAATCTAGTCCAAAGTCTTAGACAAAGCAGGCATTCTTCTCTATAACTTCTAGGATAAAACCAGACCATTCCTCTTTGAGAATGGTACTCCACCAGCTACCTGGGCTTTGACAGGCTATCCTGGGTCATATATTATTCCATTCCAGACCTCTGCCCCTACTTCCTGAACATCATACCTTCAATTCGGCATTTGGACAGGAACTTGGTGGGACTAATGCTATGCAGGAATTGAGCTAAATCTGAACTCATTCTTTCCAGAGACAAAGATGGGAGAGGGAAGACCATGCCCAAAGGTACTGGGGAGAAATGTTTGTTCTTTTATTCTTCTATATCTTCAATGTGAAAATCCCCTTAAAAATGTTTTTATTGATATTTTCTGTTTCTTATATCTCCATAATATCTCATGTATCACTCCTTCCCCCTCCCAGACAGCTTTCCATATGATACACATACCTTCCTTTCCTTTCCAGCTCCCTTTGAAGATTCAGATGAGTTGTCTTCCTCCATTAGAATTTTGGCCTAACCATTCTGGAAAACAGTTTGGAACTATGCCCCCCAAATCAGTAAACTGTATATATCCTTTGATGGAAGGATATCACTACAAGGAATATACCCCAAAGAGATCAAAGAGAAAAAGGAGCCATGTGTACAAACATATTTATAGCTACTCTTCCCACAGTATCCTTACACTAGAAACTCAGAGGATACCTACCTATTGGGGAATGACTAGCAAATTATGGTGTAAGTATAATGGGAACATTATTGTACCATAAGACATGATCAAATGGACAGTTTCCAAGGAAACTGGCAAGCCCTCAGTTACAGGCTTGTGCAGAGTACATCAGTGAGCTCAGCTGGAGCAGATTTCCCATGTAGAAGAGCCTGGTGAGCTTGCTTCCAGGAGAATTGTAATGACTTAGAGATATGTAAATATTCTGTGGTTCTGGTTGGATAACTGTGGTGAATAGAAGACTGATTGGCTTCCAAGGCATTCAGAAAGGACTAGCTGACCTAAAGCCCTGTTCCTTTTGCCCTTCTGCTTCTCGCTTTTGGTTTGGCTCCTTCCCTGATGACATCCAGTGAGAGACAATGCTGTAAGGGAAGAGGCATTGGGCTGAGGCTGATGTGTGGCCCCATAGAAACAGGGTCCAGTCCTTTTGCCTTACTTCCTATTTGTTCTTTTCATTCTGAATAAAGGATATTGATAACTAAGACCTTGTGAGTTTCAAAAAGTCAGGAGTCTGGGAATCCTGGTGTCTAGTCATCCCTGTGCCCTGCCATCCTAGTACCCAAGTTTTATAGCCAGCCCAGCATTGATGCCCTAAGGAGCAAGAAGTCACCCTCAAGAATAACCTTTAAAGGGCAGCAAAGTGGTGCAGTAGCACCCACCCTGGAGTCTAGAGGACCCGAGTTCAAATCCAGCCTGAGACACTTAACACTTACTAGCTGTGTGACCTTGGGTAAGTCACTTAACCCCAATTGCCCTGCCTTCCACCCTCCAAAAAAAAGGATAACCTTTAGGACCCATCCCAGCAATAGCTAAAATGAGGACTCATAAACCTTCTATTCTGCATTTGGATATGAATATGGAAGGACTATTGAACTAGATCTCAGCCCATTCTCCTCAGAGACAAAGGCAGCATAGGGAAGAACATGCCCCAAAGTGCTGGGGAGAAATGTCTGTACTTTTATTCTTCTGTATCTTCAAAGTAAATATGCCTTTTAAAGATGTTTTTAGTGACATGTTCTATTTCTTACATCTCCATAGTATCCCACATATCCCCCCTTCCCCCTCCCACAGAGCCATCCCATATGACAAATAGTATTTTTTTGTATAGGGAAAAGAGGGGGGAAGGGTCAGCACAACAGATCAATACCTTGAAAAAGTTAAAAAATGTGTGAAATGTGTAACACCTACGGACCTCCCACCACCATGAAGGGTAAGTTGGGGGTATCTGCTTCTAACTCTTCATTTGAGTACCACATATCTTTATAATTTTCATATGTTTACTTTCAGTTTTTTGGTGTGTCACTGTTCTTTCCATTTAATTGTTGTAGTTACTGTATATATCTTTCCCTGTCTCTGTTATGTCATTCTATATTCATCACACCCATTACAATAATATTCCTTTACATTCACATACCATAAGACATGATCACATACCACAATTTGTTTAACCATTCCCCCAGTTGATGGGCATATACTTTGTTTCCAATTTTTAGCTATCACAAAAAGTGCAGCTATAAATGTTTTGGATTACATAGGGATTTTTTTCTTATCAATAGATTCTTTGGGGTATAAACTCAGGAATACAGTTCCTAGTTCAAAGATAATAGGCTTTTTAGTCACTTTATATGCATAATTCCAAATTGCTTTATAAAATGGGGAAAAATAATTCACAGTTCCACTAACAATGTGTCAGTATGCCTATCCTTCCACAACCCCTCCAGCAACTCCTGAGTGTTTCTATTTTTTGTCATCTTTGCCAATTTGTAGGGTGTGAGGTGAAGCCTCCAGGTTGTTTGGGGGAATGCCTATTGGTCAAATATATAAAGAAAAGTAACTTTATGTGTATGTGCAAATATCTGTGTCTATACATATCTAAATCTATCTATATGTATGTATATATACATGTATGTATATATATGTCTTTCATACCAAGAGAAATTTGATACAGATTTTTTACCATTTGACCAGTTCCCTTCCTTTCCTAGATGCATTAATGTTGTTTGTGAAGAAGCTTTTCAGTTTCAGGTTCCCTTTTCTACTATAAGCAGAGCATTATATTTCTTCAGTTGTTCTCCTTTATCCATTTTTAAAGTGGTCCTGTTCCCACTGGCTTTCTTCCCTTTACCCCTTCCCTTCTTCTTGGTTAATAATCCCTTTTCCTCTCTTCTCCTTCTATTAGACCTGTTCCTCAGTCTTTAAATTTCACTTTATTTTTTGCCCTTTCCAGAAAGGGTTTTCTTCACTGTCTTCATTATACCTCTTCTTTCTATTTATTCTAAACCCTCAGCATCTGATTCATGATTCCTGTAAACATCTGGTCTTTCTCTTTCCTCTGTATTCTGCATGCTGTCAAAGTTTCCAAGGTATCCGCTCTAGGGTCTCTTCTCTAGGTGCTTTCTGCCAGTGCCCTGTAGGGCTCACCCTGTGGATTCCCCTTTTCCATTATGCCTCTTTTACAAAATATTGCCAAATAATAGTAATAACAATAACAGCTATTATTTATATAGTGCTTACTATATGCCAGGCCCTGGGTCAACACTTTACAATTATTATTTCATTTGATCTTTACAACTTTAAAAGGTAGGTGTTATTATCTCCATTCTACAGATAAGGCAACTGAAGCACACAGGTAAAATGACTTTCCCTGGCTCTTATAGGTAGTAAGTGTCTGGGGCCAGATTTGAATTCGGGTCTTCTTGACTCCAGGCCTACGCCTAGAACTGCCCTATGGTAGGACCCCTCCCCTATTAAATCCCTGATTATGTAGCCCACAACTGTCCTATACTCTCTCTTACTGACCTTTTCCCCCCTACATTTTTTTTTTGCTTTTTGGAGGGCAATTGGGGTTAAGTGATTTGCCCAAAGTCACACAGCTAGTAATTGTGTCAAGTGTCTGAGGCCAGATTTGAACTCAGGTCCTCCTGACTCCGGGGCCTGTGGTCTATTCACTGTGCCACCTAGCCGCCCCTTCCCCCCTACATTTGCTAAAAATGTCTTTCCTGTATGTATGCTTTCTCAGTCTTCTAGGTACCAGTTGGTGACAGAGGCTCGAAACACCCTCCCCCAGGACAAGTAGACTTTTCAAGCACAGATTCCTCCAGAACTCATCTAGTATAAAGTTCTCCTCTCCCTTCACTTCCCATCTCTCTTCACTCTTAGGAACATTCATCAGTGGAACCCTTTCCTACCTCCAAAGCAAGGCCTCCTTCTTTTCCTCCTCCTTTTCAATTTTTCCCCTCTCCTCATTCACTCCCCTGTAGGCTCTTCTCTTTCTGAGACCACAAAGGTTACCTTCCCTTTATTGCCAGCCCTTGATCTGGCCCTGGTACATCACTCCTCCCTTTTCCCCTACTCCTGACCCCCTTTTATGTAACCTTTCATATTGTAATGTAGTCCCACAAAAGATGCATTTACTTGTAGGTAGGGTATTACCTGGTTCTGTCCATAATACTTCCTGTCTGTCTTGTCACTGTTTGCTCTACCAGATTCTCTCACTACTCTCTCTGTGTATACATTTAGAAAGAAGTCTCTTACTGATCTCTATTGTCACTGTCCTTGCCTATTGGATTTATTCTCTCCTCCTCTGTTTCTATTGTTTGGGGTGTTCAAGAGGTAAATAATCTCTTCAATTCTGGTTCTCTCTAAAATGTTTCAAACTCTTCTGACTTACTGAATATCCATCTTTTGTCCTGTATAGTCAAGTTTAGATTTGCAGGATAGGTTAACCTGGGATGCATTCTGAGTTCCAGTATTCTTTGGAACATATTATTCCATTCCTGTCTCTTTTTCTAATAGGTGCAGAATAATCTTACATTATTATTCAAATGTCCTTTCCTTTGTATTTGAAGGTTTTTCTCCTGATGACTTTTAAAACTTATTGTTTCTGAATGTAATTGGTCAATTTAACTACTATGTATCTTGGAGTTTGCAGTCTTGGATTTTTTCTGGAAGTGATCTGTGAATTCTTTCTATTGGAATTTCATTTTCTATCTTCAGAAGTTCTGGACAGATTTCTTCTATTATTTCCTTCATTGTGGTATTAAGATTTTTTTTTGTCCTGATGCATTCTGAGAATTTGAACAGCAAATGGTAGTGGGAATTGAGTAAACCACACTGACTCTACCTTGTGACTCAATTCTAAATCTAGCTCAGTTCCCTTTCTATTTAATTATGGAACTAATCCAATTTCTGTCTTGTGAGAAAATTTTATTCAATTGTAGGAATTGTGAGAAAATCTTATTGCATTATTTGAACCAAATCCCTGCATGGCTGGAAAATTGGACCACCTCTACCTGCTGCTTAGAGACCATAATTACAATCTCTTAAGTTAGGACCTTGGTCCTAAGTTAACTTAGGACTTAACTAAGAACCTGGGCTTTGCTAACCAGAAACTCAGTCAGATCCAAAGATTGATACAAAGAGTTTTCTTATAATTCTACAACTCAAGCAATTCATATATCTTATCTGAAAACTGTCCCTGTATTAGTCAATCAGTTATTGTTTCCATATTCCTTTGATTGAATACAGACACTTAGGGGCAATGGGAAACCTCAGGAATTGCATCTGTATACTCTCCCCCTCCCAACTTGGAAAGTCCCTAATCTTTCCTCCTATTAGAAATCAGACTACCTTATTTTGTCAGACTACCTAATTTTGTACCATGCTTAATTGTTTTCTTTTCATTAATTGGTCTTGATTGTTTTTAATGTGTAAACATCTGTCTCTCCCTGTATTCAGGGTCCAGTGCCAAAGCTGAGGGGGCCTGATCTTGATTTGTTAGGCAAATGGAATACATTTCTTAATGAATTGATATGCTTAGAAACTTTCACCTTTATTTCCTCAGTCATGTCATCTTTTATCAACAACAATTCTTCTGGGAGACCTGTGATCCTTAAGTTGTCTCTTCACACCCTGTCCTTGAGATATTTATGTTTTGCTTGCAATAGTGTGCATAGTGTCTTTTAATGTTATTGTTTTTTTACTTCTCTTCTTTTAGGTTGCCTTTCACTTCTGTGTATTTGCATTCCCAATCTATTGTTGTCTCTTTTCTTTCTTTACTTTTATTAAAAATTTATTTATTTAATTTTACTTTACAACATTCAGTTCCACGAGGTTTTGAGTTTTACATTTTCTCCCTCTCCCTTACTTCCCCCCTCCCCAAGACAGTGTGCAATATGATTTAAGCTCTACATATACATTCATATTAAACATATTTTCATGTTAGTCATGATGTAAAGAAGAATTATAACCAATGGGATGAACCACTACAAGGAAGAAACAAAATAAAGCAAAAAAGAGAGAGAACAAATAGTTTGCTTCAATCTTCATTCAGATTCCATAATTCTTTCTCTGGATGTGGATAGCATTTTCCATCATGAGCCTTTAGGAGTTGTCTCAGAACCTTGCATTGTTAGTAGAGCCAAGCCTATCAAAGTCAGTCATCACACAACGTGGCTGTAACTGTGTACAATGTTCTCTTGGTTCTGCTCACCTCACTTGGCATCAGTTCATATAAGTCTTTCCAGGTTTTTTCTGAAATCTCCCTGCTCGTCATTTATTATAGCACAATAATATTCCATTACATTCCTATACCATAACTTGTTCAGTCATTCCCCAACTGATGGACATTCCCTCAATTTCCAATTCTTAGTCACCACAAAAAGAGTTTCTATAAATATTTTTGCACATTTGGGTCCTTTTCCCACTTGTATGATCTCTTAAGGATACAGCCCTAGAAGTGATATTGCTGGGTCAAAGGGTGTGCACATATTTATAACTTTTTGGTGTAGTTCCAAATTGCTCTCCAGAATCGTTGGATCAGGTCTCTTTTGTTTTTTTGGTGAGGCTTTCCATTGCAGATACGCCCAGAGTCCTCCTTAGTAGGCTGATCCTTCACCTGGAAGGTGGTCATCTGAGAGCCAGTGAGGCTTTAGAAAGAGCAGAGAACAGTTGATATGGTGTTTGCTGCCTGACAACTCCAGGAGAAATGCCAGAAGCAGAACAGAGGTCATCTGAACACAACATTTGTAGATCTAACCAAGACCTTTGATACTGTTAGTTGTGAGGGCTTATGGAAAATTATGTCAAAATTTGGTTTCCCAGAGAAGTACAGCATTGTACGTCTTTTTCATTGATGGCATGCTTGCCCGGGTTCTAGATAATGGACAATGCTCTCGTGCCTTCCCAGTCACCAGTGGAATGAAACAAGACTGTGTGTTTGCTCCCATACCTTTAAACATGATATTTTCAGTCAGGTTGTCAAATGCTTTCAATGAAGATGAGCATGGCATCAAGGTCAGCTACCGCACTGATGGTAAATCCTTCAATTTGAAAAGGCTCCAAGCCAAGACCAAAGTAGAGGGAGTGTTGGTACATTATTTTCTGTTTTCAGATGATTGTGCACTCAGTGCAGCCTCTGAAGCTGAGATTCAAAAAAGCATGGATCAGTTCTCTGCTGCTTATGCTAATTTTGACCTAACAATTAATACCAAGAAAACACAGGTGCTCCATCAACCACCACCACACCATCCATACATGGAACCATCGGTTACAGAAAACGGAGAAGTTTTAAATGCTGTGGATAAGTTCACTTACCTTGGTAGTGTACTTTCCAAGGATGTACACATTGACAGGGCTAGCTAAGTGTTTGGGAAGCTCTGAAGGAAGGTATGGGAGAGAAGAGATATCAGACTGACTACCAAACTGAAAGTCTATGAAGCCTTTTGCAGACTTCATTGTTGTATACCTGTGAAACCTAGAGAGTCTACCAGAGCCATGCCAAGAAACTGAATCACTTTCATTTGAATTGTCTTAGGATGATTCTGAAGATCACCTGGCAGGATAAAGTAACAGACACTGAAGTCCTTACCTGATCTAAATGGCCAAGCATTCAAACTCTGCTTTAGAGAATGAAACTCCAATGGGCTGGCCACATTGTTTGAATGCAAAACTTATGGTTACCAAAAAGAGAGCTGGAGAGCTCACACAGGGCAAGAGTTCACACAATGGTCAGAAGAAGTGATACAAGATACTCTCAAGGACTCTCTCAAGAACTTTGGAACTGATTGTGTAACACGGGAGACACTGTCACAGGACCACATCAGAGAAGGTGTGCGCTATGAGAAAAGCACAATTGAAGCAGCTCAAAGGAAATGTGGGATGTGCAAATTTGGAGATCCCAGCCCAAATGTTCACATGGACTATTCATGCCTGACCTGTGGTAGAGCATCTAAGCTCCTATTGATCTGATCAATCACAATCAGATACACTGAAACTTAACTTTAGCATAGTGATGTCGTTTTGTTCATCTTTAACAACAAAGGACAACAACTAACCATTGCAGATTCAAATTTTTCTATTCTGATCATTATTTTTGGTATTCAGGACATAAATTCTACACTCAAATTCTCATTTCTCTTTTAAATCACTTAGGAACAGCATGTTGTAGTTCCATATTCTCCTCAAATTCCAGCATCCTCTATCTCATTAAGTGTTGGATCATTTTTCTTTATTTGAAAGTACTTAATCATAGATGCCTGAACTCACTTACCAGATCTAGACACTATATTTCCTTCTGTTATTGCTGTTTTTCTTGTTTATCTATTTATGTTCAAGATTTTTGAGTTTTCTTCTGCCTGAAATCTTTGGTACTTTCCAACTCCACCTCTCCCCACTCCCCTGTTTTCCTTATCACTTACTTCTTGACTCTCCCTTCTGATTATGGTTTTCTTGCAGATTGGATCTCAAAGTGTCTCAGCCCCTCCTACACTGGGCAATCCACAAATTATCAACCTAGGTCTCTGTCCCAATTGACTTTTGAGTGGTCAGAACTGGTCCCAGCTGGATGCTGTGCTTTTTCCCTCAGTCTTGGTAGAGTGCTGCAGAGCCTACTGTGTGCATGATGTCCTGTCCTGGGGACTTGTCCCACTCCCTCTTTTCCTCAGACCTTTGGTCCCAGCACTGACAGTTCAGAGCCTGCTTTACCCAGTACCAACAGAGCCAGAATTGATGATTCTGGGTTGCAGCACTCACAGACTTTTGTTCCTGAAGGGCTGGTTATAAAGGCCCAAGAAAATTTCAGCAACTTGGAGCCAAAGTTTCTACAGCCTTGGAAAAACAAGGGGGTCTAAGGGCAGGTTTTGATGTAAGCCTGTATTGGGTCCTTGGGCCTGCTAGTTCTACTTCCCTGCCAATACAGCAGGAGGGGTGATGGGCAGGCTCAGGGTCAGTGAGTATCAGTTCCAGGATTTAAGGAGATTGTTGTGTTGACCTTCTTTTGGATTCTGAAAGTCCTAGACCTTGGAGATGACAGAAGTTGCTTTATCTTTAGTGCAAACTTTCTGTTATGGAGATGTTTCAGAGGTTGTAGAAATAGGGGAAGATCTCTAATCTGCCATCCTATTGCTCAAATAACCCAGAAGTCACCCCTGCATCACAAATATGCCTTTTTTTTTTTTTTGCTTTTTGGAGGGCAATTGGGGTTAAGTGATTCGCCCAACGTCGCAGGGCTAGTTTTTTATGTTAAGTGTCTGAGGCTGGATTTGAATTCAGGTCCTCCTGACTCCAGGGCCAGTGCTCTATTCACTGCACCACCTAGATGCCCCATAAATATGCCTTTTTAAAAGATAGTTGATGTTAAGTGTGCAAAAAGGATCTCTGGTGCTAGCCATTGACACCTCACATTAACACCAGTTGTGGGGGTTTTGGCCAGACACAATAGAAAAGAGTTACCTGAAAACCTTGCAGAACCCTGAGCAGGGTGATGTATCAGCCTGGTTCTGGAAAAATAAGCCAGAGCATTACTTTCCACATCTCTGTGAAATGATGCAAAATAAAGTGAGAAAAACTGGGAAAATAATTTCTACAATGACAACTTCATAAACAAAATTAGTTTTGAAAGACCTTGGAGCTCTGACCCACACAATGACAAACCACAGTTCCAGGGACCAAAGATGAAATAAACTACCTACCTCCAAATGAGAGAAGTGATGTATTTAAAATACAGAATGAGATAATCATTTTTGCATATGACTAAGGTAGAAATTTGTTTTGCTTCATTATGTATATTTGTTATGAGGGTTTTCTTTTACTTTCCTTTTTTTTTTTTTTGTTGGTATTCATCTGTTAGTAAAAGAAGTTAAATTAGTGCTTTCTAATTGGGAAAAATAAAAGTTTAAACCAGAACAAAAAGAATGCAAGTTTCCTTTTTAAGAAATTAACTTAATTTTATCTTCAAGTCCACATTATCTTCCCACCCCCCATGCCTCCTCTCAACATTGAATTTCTGAGAAGGGCTAGCTCTCAGTAGACCTGTGAAGTATGCAACATGGTATGGTTGAAAGGTCGTCAATTCAGGATACCTGGAATTGAGTACTGTATCAAATAGCCAGAGCCTCAATTTCCTTATTTGCAAAATGTAAAAATACTCACAGTACCTACTTCATGGGTCGTGAGCAACGTCTCCTTGGAACACTATTATAAATGTGAATTAGTATTTATTTTTCCTAGGAATCCCTAATCTGTGCTATTTCCTACTCCCAGAAGTAATCTTCCCCACTGTCCTTAAAAATGTGCTCTCAGAAACAATTGATAGCAATTTATTTACCTACAATTTATCTCCCAAGGCTAATTTGCTACAGGGCTTCTCTGTCATTATGAAATGAAAAATTTTATCCTCTCCTTAAAGATATTTGCAATATAATTTCTCAGGTTTTGGATAATTTGAGATGAGGTCAAATAACAGCCTTTCTTTGGACTTCTAGGATCAGGTCATGGAGACAGGCTCTTATATGTGTTTAAAATGAGGACTGTTATTTATCCCTAATTTTTTTAACATATGTAACATTATACCTTTACTTATAAAACTCTTGTGTTGCATAATATGAAAAGACTGTTTTACATTTTAAGAATATCACAATTTTATTGGTTAGAACACCACCCAAAAGGGGCGGCCAGGTGGCTCAGCGAGTAAGAGCACTGGCTCCAGTGTCGGGATGACCTAGATCAAATCCAGGGCTCAGATACTGAGCACCACACCCACCCAGAAATAACTGGCCGTGTAACCTTGAGCAAGTTACTTAACCCCTATTGCTTTAAAAAAAAACAAAAAAAAATGCCACCCAAAGTCGGGGGAAGTGTTTCCACAGGACAACCTCAAGCTAACTCCTTTATTCAAAAGCACTTTGGCCAAAAAAAAAAATCATTTTCATAATCACAAAATGTTAGAGCTGGAGAAAACCATACAGATCAGGTCACCAAGAAGCACATATTCTTGTAAAGTTTTATTGATGCATATTGTTTTTATACTCGTCATCTCCAGGTGAATCTCTCATTAAAATTTGACCCAATAGGGCAGCTAGGTGAATAGAGCACTGGTCCTGGAGTCAGGAGGACCTGAGTTCAAATCTGGCCTCAGATACCTAATACTTATTAGTCATGTGGAGTAGGGAAAGTTACCTCCAATTGTCCTACCTTCCCCCTCCAAAAAAAAAAAAAAAAAAAGCAAAATAAATAAATAAATTGACCTAATGAAAGCCCTTGTAACAAAGAAAAACAGGCAATCAAAACCAAATAACTCATAGTGTCTGTTTGTAAACAGACATTTATTAAGTGCCTTTCTATGTGCCAAACACTTCGCAAAGTGTTGAAGATACAAATACGAAAAAGAAAGACAATCCTTGCCCTCAAGAAGCTTATACTCTAACAGAGAAAGACAAAACACAAAAGGAGGATAAAAGGGATCAATATGGTCAAATATTTCCATTTTTGTCTTCTTTGATACTTTGTTAAGCATTAGGTCAAAATTCAGTTGATATAATTTGTATTCTTTCACTATTAATAATTTGTAACAATGGTTCATGTGGTTGCTAATAGTTTACAATTATTTCAAAAATTGCTCATATTTTTATTTGATCATTTATCTACTAAGTAACAGCTCTTAGTTGTCTTTTTCTTTTTTTTTAATCTTTTATTTTTAGTTTTCAACATTCATTTCCACAAGATTTTGAGTTACAAGTTTTCCCCTGTCTTTCCTCTACCCCCCCCCCCCCCAAGAATAGGAACCCCTCTAAAATCCCTTTCCCCCATTTTCTTCCGCCCTCTCACATCCTCCCCCTATACCCCCCCCCCCCAACTTTCTAGTAGGGCTAGATAGATTTCTATACCCCAGTGCCTGTATTTTTTATTTCCCAGTTGCATGTAAAAAACTTTTTTTCTTTAACATTTGTTTTTAAAACTTTCAGTTCCAGGTTCTTTCCCTTCTTCCCTCCTCACCCACCCCCACTGGGAAGACAAGCAATTCAATATAGGTTGCACGTGTGTAGTTACGCAAAACGTTTCCATAGTAGTTATATTGTGAAAGACTAACTATATTTCCCTGCATCCTATCCCGCCTCCCCCCCACACTTATTCTATTTTCTCCTTTGACCCTGCCCCCTTTCAAAAGTGTTTGCTTCTAACTACCCTTTCCCCCAATCTGCCCTCCATTCTATCATCCCCCCTCTTGTCCCCTTCCCCCCTACTTTCCTGTAGGGTAACATACCCAATTGAGTGCGTGTTATTCCCTCCTTAAGCCAAATTCAATGAGAGTAAGGTTGACCCTTTCCCTTTCACCTTCCTGCTCTTCTCCATTGTTACAGTTTTCTCTAGTCTGTTTTATATGAGATAATTTACCCTATTCTATGTCTCCCTTTCTCCTTTTCCCATTATATTCCTCTCTCACCTCTTACTTTTATTTTTTAGACATCATCCCTTTTTATTTAATGGATCCTGTACCCTCTGTCTATGTAAATATGTACACACTTATACACATACTCACATATGTATTTATATACACATATACCCTCCTATACATACTTATATATGTATGTATACACACACACACACACACACACATATATATACATATATATTCCCTTCAACTACCCTCATACTGAGAAAAGTCTTATGAGTTAACAATTACCATTTTTCCATGTAGGAATGTAAATAGTTCAATTTTAATAAGCTCCTTATGATTTCTTTTTTCCTGCTTACCTTCTCATGCTTCTCTTGCTTCTTGTATTTGAAAGTCAAATTTTCTGTTCAGCTCTGGTTTTTTCATCAAGAATACTTCAAAGTCCTCTATTTCATTGAATGACCATATTTTCTCCTGAAGCATTATGCTCAGTTTTTCTGAGTAGGTGATTTTTGGTTTTAATCCTAGCTCTTTTGACCTCTGGAATATCATATTCCAAACCCTTTGATCCCTTAATATAGAAGCTGCTAGATCTTCTGTTATCCTGATTGTGTTTCCACAATACTCAAATTGTTTCTTCCTGACAGCTTGTAATATTTTCTCCTTGACCTGGGAATTCTGGAATTTGGCAATAATATTCCTAGGAGTTTTCTTTTTGGGATCTTTTTCAAGAGGCGATTGGTGAATTCTTTCAATTTCTATTTTGCTCTCTGGTTCTAGAATATCAGGGCAATTTTCCTTGAGAATTTCTTGAAGGATTATTTCTAGGCTGTTTTTTTTAAATTATGACTTTCAGGTAGTCCAATAATTTTTAAATTATCTCTCCTGGATCTATTTTCTAGGTCCGTGGTTTTTCCAATGAGATATTTCACATTGCTTTCCATTTTTTTCATTTCTTTGGATAAGTTTTATAATATCTTGATTTCTAATAAAGTCATTAGCTTCTATTTGTTCCAATCTAATTTTAAAGGAATTATTCTCTTCAGCGAGTTTTTGAAATTCCATTTCCATCTGGGCAATTTGGCTTTTTAAGGCATTCTTCTCCTCATTGGCTTTTTAGGCCTCTTTTGCCATTTAAGTTAGTCTATTTTTAAGGTATCATTTTCTTCAGTATTTTGAAGGGTCTCCTTTAACAGGCTGCTGACTCTTTTCGTGATTTTCTTGCATTATTCTCATTTCTCTTCCCAATTTTTCCTCCATTTTTTTTTACTTGATTTTCAGAATCCTTCTTGAGCTCCTCCATGGCCTGTAACCAATTCATATTTTTCTTGGAAGCTTTTGATGCAGGAGTTTTGACTTTGCTGTCTTCTTCTGGTTCCATCTTTTGATCCTTTTTGTTCCCAAAAAAGGACTCAATGGTCTGATTGCACTCCCTCTGCTTGCTCATCTTGCCGGTCAATTACTTGACTTTTGAGCTCTTTGCCATGGTAAAACTCTGCTTCCAGAGTAGAGAGAGCTGTGTCCCAAATTGTTGGGGTTTTTGCAAATGTTGTCAGAGCTATAAGGAGGGCACCCTCTCTACAGCCACCACAAGCTCTGGCACACTGGCCACACACCCCAAAACAACCACCCAAAACCCCGACCCAGATCCAAACATGTCAAAGCCTGAATGGTTGCTTGTTCCCACTATGATCTGCAGGCCAGGAGCTCCAGAGGAAGCTAGACTGCTCTCTTTTTCTCCCAGTTCCAACAGTGTTCCCTACTGACCCTTTGCTTTCTCTTTGGCATTTATGGGTTAAGAAGTCTGGAAACCACCACAGCTGCTGGTGATTCACTCTCCTGAAGTCTGTTCCAGTCAGTCTGGGCCACTGCTCAGGGCTACCCTGGGTCTGGGCCTGCATGGCTCATGTAGGACTGTGCTTGGCTCCCAGCTCAATGCGTTTGCCCCTTCCTGTCAGCTTACCAGGCTGCCTTCATTTGGATAATTTGTTTCTCTCTGTCACTTTGTGGGTTCTGTAGCTCTAAAATTTGTTTAGAGTCATATTTTGCAGGTATTGGAGGTGGTTGGTGCAAGAGCTTAAGTAAGTTCCTGCTTTTACTCTGCCATTTTGGCCTTGTATGTTTTTCTTACTGTAATTCATTATATATCCCACATTTCAGACTTGTACCAAAAATAAAAAGAAATAGTTTTTTAGAAAAGAAAAGCAAGAACTAGTACATAAAACGCAGCCAGCAATTCATAGTAGTTCAAAACTCCAAAATGCATTCCCTTCCCTGTGTCCCCATGAGTATGCTTTAGTGTTCTCAAGTTTGGGGCAGGACTTATGCCCAGGAGAGTATCTTCCTAATTGTTTAGAGATTGGCCATCCTCACTTTTCTCTAATTATCTTACATTAGGCACTAGACCAATAAATACAGATCATCCCCAGATTTTCAGAAAAAATAAAAGGGAGAGATCCACCATCTTCCTCATTCCTCAGGTACAGTTCAATCCTAAGCACATTCCTAGGTCTGAAAGTACTGCACTAAACACATGAATATTTCACATATCTAAGCTCGGAACTCTGCTTCAGCTAAAGATGGATTGATTACCCTTGATTATGTAATGAACATAAGTTAGTATATAGCTGTTTTTAATCTATGTTAGTATACAAGTTGATATGAGCATTATTGGAAAGTATATATTAAAGGTAATTTTAAAATGTTTTTTAAAAATAATGATGATGACAATTATGAATATGATTATGTTTTAGAAGACATCAAAACACAACAGTTTAATGTAGAGGATGGTGTTGCAAAAAAAACATGGTGGCAATGTCATGTTCTTAATTAAGGAAAGGAACAGTATGGCATAGTAGATATTGCACTCAATTTGGAGTTGAACTTAGACTTAAATCCTACCTAAAACATTGGCAGAGCCATGGTTTGGTTGTTGAATCTCACTCAGTTTCAATTTTCTCATGTGTAAAATGGGAATTATTATAACTGTAGTATTATATTAGTTTCTTAGGAACTAGGAGGATTTGACAAAGAATCAAGATAAGCCAGTAAGGCTAAGACAAATTGATCCTTATTTAACTCACATGAGGAAACATTTCCAGGCTAAAATGAACACTGAGAGCAAAGACTAAAGGGAACAGGATAACAAGAGGAGAGGGGAGATTGGGGAACAGTTCTCAGTCCCCAAGGGAAGGTGGACTTGGTGTCACTCACTAGTTAAAGGAAGGTGCATCAGGGTGTTGGTCTGTAGGCCACAAAAGAAGATAACAATTGGGAGTGGTATCAGTGGTATCATGGACATGGTACACCTACTTTCACCAAACCTTCCATTACTCCTCCAACCAATGTCTTCAGCCTCCACAGGACAATCATCGCTCTGGTTTCTATAGAGCTGGGGGAGCTTTTCCTAGCTCTTGTTTCAGATGCCACAAAAAGGGAGAAATTAATGAGAGTCCAGAAGGTATCTAGTCGCTCTCTTCAATTCATGAACAAAGAATATTTTCTAATGGGATGATACAAATTACTAAATGGGAAGCTGTGAAAAGATTATGGCTTACAAGTCACTTCCATAACGTTGAGGAATTGAGCTGGGAAAGAAGAATTCTACAGGGGACTCATTGCTTTGCAGCATTCTGTCGACAAAGAACCAATGTCTAACTTCCAAGGTTGTTGTGAGGAGCTCACTTTGCAAACCTTCAAGCGCTTTATAAATGTGATTGTTTTATTTTACAATTTAAATGATGTTCATTTGTGATTAAGCTCAATAACAGTTTTAGATTTCTGAAGATGACTCATACTGAAATTATTTTGATTTCTAACTTCAATTCTAGACAATGCAATTGTCTTTACTGAATATGGGATAACACATAATGGAAAAATAGCTTCCAACCACAGGAATAATAATTTTCACTTACAATCTATAACAGGATGATTGGAAAAAAAGTTTAATATTAGCAAACAGTAAAAATGATGTTTGCCTTTATATATTTTCCATCTAGTTGACAGATATCTGGAGCGCAGATTTGTAGATGGGATTAGTTTGTTTCATCTTAAATTGGCATTTGTTCCTTATGTTCAAGATAGCAGTATGCTTTTTATTCCCATGTAACCAATGTTTAAATCAGACAAAGTAAATATTTTGTTGGTGTTGAGATTTTGGACTTTGTGCAATTGTGAGAACATTTAAGAAGTAGAAGGGATGGCATTTCAGTTTCCTTTTTCATCAGTCGCCTTTTTTTCAGTCCATATGTAATGCTACAATCCACGGTACAAAGTGTTGAGAGAAAATTATCTCAGGCTCGTGCATATGTTTATGGTGTCTTGAGCATGTTTTACAAACCTGTGGTTGAAATCAGAAACAGGCATCTGTTGGTTGGGAGACAGATGAAAGTTAGTATTAATGAGAACTGGATGCAAAACCAGAAAATTTATGCTGTGTCTATATGTATGAATCCCTTCATTACATAACCATGCCAATCATTTCAGCCATTTTAGCAATCATAACTTCCAAATGGGGGTAAATTGATTATGTAGCAATCCACAAAAATGACTGTGATAGTTAAATGAATACAATATCGATGTCACAGGTCATTCATTTCATGTGTTAGAAGTTGTCTCAACTCCAGCAGGCTAAAAAAAAGGCTTTGATATTTGAAATACCTTTGGATGCCTTCTTTCCTGATCTTGCTGCAGTGATTCATTAATAATGTTCACTATGACATGTCATTTATTCCATCAAAAAGCACCTATTAAGTGCTTTCTATGTTTCAGGCACTATGCTAAGAGTTGAAGATACAAGAAAAGTTAAAAACAGTCCCTACCCTCAAGGAGCTTACATTCTAATGGAAGTGACAACATGTAAATAGCTAGGTACATGTGAGATCTGTGCAGGGTAAATGGAAGGTATTCTCAGAGGAAAGGTACTAGCATCTGGCAGGGTGGGGAAGAGAAAGGAGGAGATCTCCTCTAGAAGGTGGGATTTGAGAAAATAGAAAATGGGTTTTGGAAGAAGCTAGAGAAGCTAAGAGGCTGAGGTGAGAAGGGAGTGCATCCAAGGCATGAGAGACAGGCAACGAAAAAGAAGAGAGTTGGGGCGGCCAGGTAGCACAGCGAGTAAGAGCACCGGCTCCAGTGTTGAGAAGACCTGGAGATCAAATCCCGGGCTCAGACACTTAGCACCCACCCAGAAACACCTGGTCGTGTAACCTTGAGCAAGTTACTTAACCCCAATTGCTTAGGGGCGGTCAGGTGGCTCAGCAAGTAAGAGCACCAGCTCCAGTGTCGGGATGACCTGGATCAAATCCGGGCTCAGATACTCAGCACCACACCCAGGAATAACTGGCCATGTAACCTTGAGCAAGTTACTTAACCCCGATTGCTTTAAAAAAAAAAAAAAAAGAAAAGAAAAAGAAGAGAGTTGGGAGAATGGAGTGTAGTGTTCTAGGAACAGCAAATAGACCAGTAGAGTTGAGATGTAAAGTGTATCAAAGAGAATAAAATGTAAGAAGACCAGAGAGGTAACAGAGGGCCAGGTTGTAAAGGGCCTCAAATGACAAATATAAGCATTATATCTGATCCTAGAGCTAATAAGGAATCTCTAGAGTTTATTGAATAGAGGGGTGACATGATCCAATCTACAATTTAGGAATCTTCAGTGAGGAACTATTGGAGTGGAGGGTGACAAGACAGAGAGATCGATGAGGTCATTGTTGTGATAGCCTATACTAGGGTGATGGCTATGGGACTGGAAAGAAGGTGAGATATATGAGATGTGAAGGTGGAAATGACAATGTTTCACAAAAGATTAAATATGTTGGGTAGAGTCTGAGTAAGGAGTTGAGGATGACACCAAAGTTATGGGTCTGGGTGCCTGGGAGGAATATGGTGATTTCAACAGTAATTGCAAAGTTGGGAATAGGGGAATGATTGCAATGTGGAACAAGGGAGGCACCAATATAGCTTATAAATATACTTTGTACTCTGAATCCCTAGATTATTTATGCTTATAAATATAAGCATTTACACAAACATGTGACCTTTCAATGCATCCTATGGACTGCTCTCAGATTCATCTTTCTAAAATGCTGACCTGACCCTGCCACTCCATTTCAAAGGTTGCCCACTGCCTACCATAGGTTCATAAGATCATAGATTTTTATCAGGAAGGGGACCTTGGAGGTAATTTTACAGATGAAGAGATTGAAGCTGAGAGAAGTTAAATTGTCCAGGGTCACACAGGTAGTATGTGACAGAGACAAGATTTTAACTCAGGTTTTCTGATTCTAAAGTCATTGCTCTAGTCACATGCTAGATAGAGTATTATTTTTCCTGGTATTCAAAGTCCTTATTAGCCTAACCCCAACTGCCATTCTTGTCTTATCTGCTACTACTCTTCTATACAAACTCCCACTATAGTCACAGTAGTCTCATCTTCATAATAGACCTTGAAATTTCTTGCCTCCACCCTTGTGCTCATATTCTCCTATCTGAAATATTTCCCCTTAATCATTCCCCTTCCAAGTTTCATACTTTAAAACTCACTTCCTTATCTCTAAAGCTTTCTCTGACCATCCCCACATGGAATAAACTCTCACATCTCTTAACTCCTGTGGCAAGTATTTGCTATATATTCAATTCAGTAATTAAACACCATCTGGTAATGTATCTCCCATTTCCTTGAACTGTTATTTAAATATTTGGCTGTCAATTACAATTTCATATGTTTATGCCTTATCTTCTTGAGGGCAGGGGGCCATATCTTTTGTTTTCTATATGACATGAAATTTCACTGTACACACAATAGATGCTTAATAAGTGTTTCTTAAACTGAATTCCTGCATGTCCACCTTGTACTGATTGTAGTCAGGTTCATTTCAATGATAATAGCTTTCCATTCCATGACTTGCACATGACTGATTCTGTCTTCCTGTTTTATGAAGTCATCATCATCAGAAATTAAATTCTTTGACAAACAGGATACATGCACATGATAGGTGTCTGGAAATTTTTTTTTTTAATTTGATCTCAAACTTTAAAGGAACCCCCAACTGGCCTACTGTTAAGGGGGAATCAACTAGTAAAAGGAAACTAGCCTGACAGTGGATAGAGGGCTGGGCTCAAAATTAGTCCAGGTTGGAGTCAAGTCCCAAATATATGTGAGCTAGTATTCAGTCTTTCCATGAGTGACCTCAGAATTTCCTAAGACCCTAAACTGATGATCTTCCTTAATATAAGGCTTTTCCTTACTGAAATCCCCTACATCAATGAAATCAAATGTCTAGATGAAATCAGAGATCGTTCATTTATTAAGATATGTAAGACACTAAACGTAATACTTTGGGAGCACCCCCAAGTTTACTGAATGCATTAGATGTGGTATCCTTCAACATTCATGTTACCTTCCTTATCTATTCTCTCAAATCTGAGCCTCACTTTTCTCATCTGTCAAATAGAAATGATGCTATTTGTACCACCAACCCCAAAAGTTTGTTTTGAGGATAGTACTTTATAAAAGGTTAAACACTACATAAATATGGACTTGCCTTCATCAATAATAATCTACAACAAACATAGCAATATTAATAACATTGATTTCTGAAACAAATATGAAGAAAGAAGGACTTAAAAGTTTAGCAACGGATGAGTGACCCTTGAAAACAGTCCAAAAATGAGCACTCTGCTTTATCTTGAAGAGTGTCATGTTCCATATTGTCTTGAGGCAGGTGAGTCAGGAGACCTAGAGTGGCAAATAATCAGAAGTCTAGATATTAACAGCATTTATATTAATAATATATTAATATTATTACATTAATAATTATTATTATAGTAATTATATTATATAAATAATATATTATTTTATAATAATTTTTTTGTCTTTGCATGTATAGCAGCTAGTACAGTGATTCATATGTAGTAGGTGCCTAATAAATGATTCATTTGTTCAATGCAGGTGAAGTGGGGTGGTATTATATTAATATTAATAGTAATTAATAATCCTCTTCTGGAAGCTTCCCCCCCGAACTTGTCCCCAGTGAGCAACTGCCATGGATTCAAAGGTACTCTGAGTCCATACCCTTAAAATCATTGTTCACCAGTCCCCAGTTTACCCTTACTAATCAACTGGGAAAGATGAGCACCTCTGGTGTAAGGACTTGCTGAGCCTTTCTCAGGGCTTCTCATCCACCTTTGGTGTCCACCTGATTCACCCAACTCTCACCTATGACTCTAAGAAGCTGTAGCTTTGGCCACACCCTGGTAAAACTGTCTCTGCAGATGGGCTAAACCAGGTTGATAGTAATTGATAAGCCTCAAACCTATAGGTGAAGACATGTGAAGACTTCCCCCAGCAAAATGGTGGATGGGAGCAATTTTCCAAAGTCCATGAAATTGGCTGAAACAGGCACTGTGGAGTGCTTAGAGCTCAGACACCAAAGATGCCAAAGACTGTATCCCACGCCATCACCAGTTGTCTTGACTTTTGTCCTACCACTAAACTTCAATGACTTTGGAAGATAGAGTAAGGCTGACCACTTAGTGCCACTCTTTCTCACTTAAATCCAACTCACACACAAGTCAAGATATCACCCTGTGATGTCATTTGTCCTCTTCAAAAACCAAGGACAAACAACTACAATAAGTAATCAGCCAACAAGGAAAATTAACTCAAGGCAAATTAGCTCAGAAACATTCCCCCTATAAACCTAGGGTGTACTCTCCTACAACTATACACAGTGTCAGTGAAAAGCCCAGGCATACATTTAGAGAACATCATTGGTGAAACATGTTGTAATGGGAATGTAAACTTTTAAGATCTTCCCTGCCCCTAGGCTAAAGTGCACCTGGAGCCTAGGGTAGGAGGCTTGTTTTTCAGTAGATACTTTTTGATTGGCCAGTGGGTCCAGAAGGTTGTTACATTCTCTGAGCCAGGAGAAGGCTATATAAACCCTGATTTGAGGCTTTGTTTTGGGGCTCACTTTGAGAAGTGTTCTGTGATTTGATCAGATGAGACTCTGGGAAGCCATTGTTGAGAGCCCCCAGCTTTGAAAAACCCAGATGTTGATTTGGTATGGATGTAATGGTTGGACAGTTTGGAAACTGTCTACTTGATCTGTTTCTCTGTCTTGATAATTCTGTCTGTATATTCTGAAGTTTGGGGTGCTGACCTTTTTCCCCTGAATTAGGTAAATGATACATATTTGACTGATTAAAGTAAGCTTGTTAACCCATTTTGAGTTGCTTTCCTTTATCAAAGCAGATCCAAGAACCTGTGTTGGCAGCCACCCTGAGGACACTTGGGGTGCTTGTTGCTACACATGTGTGTAGGGAAAACATGTGCCCATGACAGTTCATGACTCTAGCATTATAAAGACCCAATATCCTTCCTCTTCCGGTTTCCTCACTGCTGCTCGTTGGGCACAGTACCTTTCACTGCCAAGCCTAATCTCTTGAATTCATACTTGGGTCTCTTCTCTATTGCCAGGGGTCACACTCTTTGGCATCACCTTCATTGACTCTCTCTGCCTCTTCCTTGCTGGGTGCAGTGTCTCCTGTCAAGGTAAGTAGCTTCATTGCCAGATGACTTGGCTAATGGAAGAAAGAAGGAAAATCATCACCACATGTAGATAAGAAATGATTCCGCCGTGTAACCTGGAGCAAGTTACTTAACCCCAATTGCTTTAAAAAAAAAAAAAAAGAAATGATTCCTTCTCAGGAGCCAAGTTCTTTCAAAACTAGTTTTACTCTGCTCCATGAAAGCCCAATATCACATAACCCTCTTACCTTGCCTGTGTCCAAGAGCTGGCCAGTTTGCTTTTGGCCAGACACAAGGGGCTGCACATCTTTCAGTTGCCAATGGCAATTACCCTCAAATTCCATCACAGACAACTTCTTACATTTCTTTCTTTCTTTATTTATTTAATATTTTATTTTTCCCCAGTTACATGTAAAAACAATTTAAGTTTTTTTAAACCTGTGATTTACAAATTTTCTCCCTTACTCTGCTCCCACCCTCCCCATCCCCCGCCACACACACACACACACACACACCCTGTCACTAAGAAGGCAAGCAATTTGATGTAGTCTATACATAAAATTCTGCAAAACATATCCAAAATACTCATGCTGTGAAAGAAAACATATGTCTTGCATTTCTTAAAGGGATAACAGACTCTTAATATAGTAACACCTTGGCAATGTTACCTGCACCTTCTATGATTTAATCAACTCCACCCATTTGTATGCTGTTAAATGCTTAACAACCTTAATTAAGACATTGTTTTTGGTTTGATTTGCATTAGAAACATTCTCTCCATCACTTTCTTAAATCTAGATAATCAACATAACTAAACAAGACCTAATTTTTTACTTTTGCTGTTGCCATTTTAAATATTTAGGTAGAAATTTTAACCATCTGCTGGGATCTCTGGGCCTTATGACTCCACCCCACTTCACCTGCATTGAACAAATGAAACATTTATTAGGCATCTCCTACATATGAATCACTGTACTCGCTGCTATACATACAAAGGCAAAAAAATTAAACCATTCCCTGCCATCAAGGGGGTAACATTTTACTAGATGTCTCATGATGTTTTGTTTTGTTTTTTTAAAGCAATTGGGGTTAAGTAGCTTGCTCAAGGTTACACGGCCAGGTGTTTCTGGGTGGGTGCTAAGTGTCTGAGCCTGGGATTCGATCTCCAGGTCTTCTCAACACTGGAGCCGGTGCTCCAACTCGCTGTGCCCCCACTCGCTGTGCCAGCTGGCCGCCCCCAATGACGTTTTTGTATTGCTTTCTTAGATTGTTATTTAATTCATATCAATATTTAACCTAGTCTTTTTATCACCCAATTGTCCTAGTATAATGTTTTTAATAAATGTGTGAGGGTTACTTAAAGGATTTAACAAGAAACTGGAGGGATGGGGTTTTGGTTTTTGTTTTGGTAACCTGCTGATGTTCCCATTCCCATACCAAGAGCAAAGGAGGAACCAACATCTATGGAGAAGCAAACTAATTATTTGTGCATTTAAGACAATGCCACACATGGAAATAGTTTAAATGCAGACACTTATATCCTTTCCTTTTAGTCTACTGACTGGGAGCAAAAGAAGAAAAAAATGAAAGAAAATATTGTCCAAATTAACATTGTAAAGACCTCACAGCTTCCAAAAATTATTCACTAATATGGCTTAAATCATCTTAAAGGAAAACATCTATTTTTGGTTGTTGTTTTCAAAGGAAAGAAATAAAGAAAAAAAATTCAACAACTTAAAAAAAAACACAGCCATCAAAAAAAAAAATAAAAACCCTGGAGATTTTGTTATTAATGTAGGTATAAATATTTATCTATTCAAATAATTTTCCCTTCCTACTCTTAATAAATATTATATTTCTGCTACCTATCAAAGAATAAAATGCTGTTTTTATTATTGCTACAATCATTTAGGATTGAATAAGAAAACTCCTGGTAAAATTTGGGACTCCATGTGTGCCTTCAAGAATGGGATGTGAGGACTGGGCTAGATCTTAAGAAAATGCATTTGGCAGGATATTAAAATTAATAATGTAATAGTAGTAATAATGATATGTTAATAATAATATTATATTTAATAAAATAATATATTCTTTCCATAGCACCTTTCCTCTGGAATCTCAAAGCATCTAACACTTAGGATACACTCTTAGTCCACATTGATTCTATGTCAAAAGTATTCTACTTTTAAGATTAATCCATCTTCCAGTCCTTTTCTTTTCACATGACTGAGTGGTTCACTTGGAATTTTCTCTTTTTTAAAATTATATTATATATATATATATATATATATATATATTTGCTTTTTTGGAGGGCAATTGGGGTTAAGTGACTTGCCCAAGGTCTCACAGCTAGTTTTTGTGTTAAGTGTCTGAGGCCAGAATTGAACTCAGGTCCTCCTGACTCCAGGGCTGGTGCTCTATTCACTGCACCACCTAGCTGCCCTATCACTTAGAATTTTCAAAGGACTTTTCTGTTGGTATTTTAATCTTGGGACACTATATGAACTCTGTTTCTTGCTTCTATTAAGGGAATACAGTTGAGTTTTGCCCTCACAATTGTGCTGTGCAGGTGCCTGCCTAGAAGCCAGAGCCAGAAGCGGGAAGTGAAGGGAAAACACTAGTGATGGCTCAGTGGATGTATAGGGAGAGAATCAGGCATTTAGCATCCATATTTCTCCGCCTTTCTACATTTACTTGTCCCAAATAATGCCATGTAAACCCAGCTGCAGTACATAAAAGTTGGAGCCAGGAGCAGGAGTCAGAGATAGATTAAAAATGGAATGTTTTTATTCAGTGGGGCCGGTGTCTTTCTAAAGCATCATGCTGGTGATCAGAAGGTTGGCTTGGAGGGTCACCCAGGATGCTCCATTGCCAAGACACAGCACTGTGAAAGTGCAGGTTTAAAAAGCTTTGGGAGTTCAGGGAAGATGAATTGGACTTCAGAGGCCTGACATTATCTCTTCAGCTTTGCTACTAACTAGCTATGTGATCTCCATTCAATTCAGTTCAACAAAAATCATTATCCACATACACCATACAAGAATAATGTGTGACCCTGGGTAAATCACTTAACCTCCAGTGATCTGGGAAACTCTCCCAAGACTGGAAGCTGCAGAAAATGTGCTGAATTGCACTGGTCGAGGGAATTCCCTTATTAAGGAGCTCCCTACAACTATGACATCCCTGGTCCAGTTCCCATCCCTATCCTTCCATGAAAGGCAGCATTGTATAGTGGATGGAGACCAGTGCTTCAAGCAGGGCAGGAAATAAGTATTTACTGAGCCCTTACTTTGGGCCAGGCACTGTGCTAAGCCATGTAAAATCATGATCTCATTTGATCCTCACAACAAAATGCTAGCAGGTAGGTATTTTTATCTACATTTTGTAGATGAAAAAACTGAAACAAACAAGTTAAGTGACTTACCCAGGGTAATATACTTATGTATTTAGTTTCTAAGTAGCTAAGTCTAGATTTGAACTCGGGTCTTATGGATTCCAGGTCCAGCAATCTATCTACTGCCCCACCTCATTGCCTCAGACAAGGTTTGGAGACCTGCCTTCGGCCTCTGGCACTTTAGGATAAAGAGATCAGAGAAGTTGGAAGGAACCTTAAAAACCAGCTGGTCCATGTCCCTTCGTTTCACACATGAGAAAACTGAGGTCCAGAGAGAATATTGTTGGTGCTTCATTTTCAAAGAGCAGTGGATGACCTCGGTGTCTTCAAGCTCTAAGTGGACCATGTTCTACCTTGACTGCTTCAGCCGCCTTCATAGCCTTTGGAACAAATTGTTCTTATCTATCTGTTCTTCTAGGGGGATGTCTTCTCATGTTTGTTGTAGCCACACCACCCCTCCACCCCGCCTCAACTCACCTGAGTTGAGGCCTGTTGCTTGCCCAAAACCTGAAAAGATGAAGTGACTTGCCCAGTGACAAAAGTAGCAAGTGGCAAGGCTGGGATTCAATCCATGGCTGAGAGTTGAATCAAGGTCTTCCAATTTCAAAAATAGCTTTCATTCCCCTGTATTTCACTAGCTGCATGACCTTTGATCCTTGGATCAGTCACTTAAATCTCATAAACTTGCTAGGTCTTTTCTACAAGTCATCAACTTTGGAGCTCTGCATCTGCATGGGTGAAGGGAGTTCCCACACCCAGAGTTCCCTACAAGAACAGAATCACGTATCCTTCCCCTATTCAAATATGTTCAAGGCACCAATAACTTTCCCTCTCTGGGCCACTGTTTCTTCCCCCCTCAAACAACAGTTGGCCAAGAAAATTTTAAATGTGTTCCAATTCTTACATTGTATTAGATAAGGCTGTTTCATTCCCCACCTTCCACCTGTTAGAAAGCTTTGCTCAGACTACAAAGTGATAGTGTGTCATTTGCATGATTCCCATCTGACCTTATTCCTCAAGGCAGGTGGAGTTTCCTTCCTGGCAAAGCTCTGAAGGTGATTGCTTCTGACATGCATTTCAGCAAAGGCTGCATTTAAACAGCCTCCCATTCTTTCCCCTCTCCTATGCACTTAAGGACCAGTATTTATACACAGCTATGTAATTACCTGCCAAACAAGTGCAAAAAAGCACAGCAACTCAAGTGTTGTGGAAGGGACGGTGAGTGCACAGTAGTTTTATGAAAGCACACTTGAGGCTGACGGGTGCAGAAGGCCTACACATTTGAATGGGCTGCGAAAGCCATTGGGAGATCTGAGCCTTTCTAGTAAAGCCCTTTCAGGGAGCCACCACAGGTTAAAAACCTTCGCCCAGATGGCCTTAAAGCCTTATAACTGCTTATTAATAGTCATCCTTAAAAATTACAAATCCTGTGTCACTCTGGGATAGGAGTTTGTGTTGAACATGGAAATGTTGATGTATTGGGCAGCTAGGTGATACAGTGGATAGAATAGCTGGTCTGGAGTCAGGCTGACTAATCTTCCAGAGTTCAAATCTGGCCTCAGACACTTCCTAGCTGTGTGACCCTGCACAAATCACTTAACCTTGTTTCCCTCAGTTTCCTCATCTGTAAAATGAGCTGGAAAAGGAAATGGCAAACCACTCCAATATCTTTGCCAAGAAAACACCAAATGGGGTCACAGAGTCGGACATGACTCAACAACCACCACATGGAGATGTGTTAGTTTGATTCACAGGTAATCTATAATTTGACCTCTTTCCTTGTTTGTTTTGCAATGAAGTGTTTAGGAAAGGTAAGGTGGGAAATGTCAGCACTTAGGATGGAATAGATTCAGCTTCTGTTTAAACAAATAATTATAGCTGGTAAGACTTTCCATGACATTTGTTATCTTTGGGAGAAATTTATTTGGCGAACTCTTTCAAAACAAAATTAAAGGCTCCACAACTCCAAGAAATTCCCCCCCACACACAAAATCACAGTCAGCCGTACTGTTTATAGATGCTGCTCTGTGAATTTGTGCTGAGAATGAATTGAGTCCTTCGATTCTGTTTGATTAAACAAACACTTAATTATTGTACCTGGGACAGCCTGATGCTAATCTGGGTTTAGTTGTGGGAAGGTCTAGAATCAAATCCCACCCTAGATAGTTACTAAATAGTAATTACAGGCAAGTCAGCAGACCCCTCTGCATCCCAGGTAATTCTTTTAGAACTTTAAATTATAATTGCTTTACAATCTTTCCCGCCAACCATCAGGAAAGCAGGGTTTAAGTGGGCATCTTGGCATCACTCCTATCACTGCTTCTCCTCACTTGGAACAGCTACTTTCTGGTTATGACCTTCAGAGGCCTCCATCTCCTGTCCCTCACCCTCCCTTCAGTTTATAGACTTGATATCAAGGCATATGCCCTAGAACTGAGAGGACCTGAGTAGCGGCTGAGTACAAACTCACCTAATCTAAATCCTGGCTAGCCACCCCACACCATGCCTGTGTTCAGTCATCTACCAGGAAATCTGGGCCTACCCAGGCCTCTTGGCATCTGCTCTGATACCACATGATACAAATTTAACCCCATCCTACCTTTTACTTCTCATTCTGAAAAGTTATTAAATCGTTACTGACATTAAGACCTAATAATCCACACTAAAGAATGACTCCATTGACAATCACTGTGATTAATCAGACCAAAACTTCCTTCCCTGGTCACTACTCTCTATATGTGTTTTCTCCCCCTCTTCGAAGGTAAGCTCATTGAAGGCATGAATTCTTTTTACTTTTGTATTTCTATCCCCGGTGGCTACTGTAGTACCTGAAACATAGTAGCTGCTTTATTCATTACTTGGCTGAAGAAGTTCCCACGTTGGGAATGTCCATACAAAAGAAACTGTAAATTCCTGATTTATTGATGTAATAGGTTTCTAAAGGCACTGTGCTCAGGTGCTTTTAAAGATGAAAATGTGAGACACTTTTTGCTCTAAAAGAACTTGGGAGAAACTGGCCAATATAATACAAGGTGGAATGCAATGGGGAAAAAGAGCGCCAGACCATGCATGCTAGAAAAGCAGAAGAATAGCATATACAATGACTACAATAATGTAAATGAATATAAACTAAAAGGGCAATTAATTCATATTAAACACAATAGCAGATGCTGCTTCCAGGCAACTAACATTAAAACAAACATTTCCTTTTTAGAAATGATAAATTTGAAATATTTTTTTTAAGTGTGCTAACTACATTTGAGGAGGGAGGGAACGCTTGAAAGGGGAGGGGATCAGGGGATGCTTAACATAGGAGATGGCATCTGAGTTGAGAGTTAAAGAAAGAGGATGCAAATGCAAGGATCTAGGAAAAGGTATGCCATATTTGAGAAACAGTAATCCACTTTTACTGCAATTAAGAGTATATAAAAGGAGCTGATGGACAAAGAAGCCAGCAAAGAAGCCAGGTTGGATTCAGATTGTAGAGAATCTTAAAGTCCAGGCTAAATGATTTGCATTTTCTTCTTTTTAAAAGTTTTTTTTTATTTATTTTATTTCTAATTTATAGGTTAAAACAAGCATTTCTATAACATAGTATAATTTTTTTTAAAAGATTGCACATGAAACCGCAAACTTACTATATGCAACTTGCTATTCCTTTTAAATAAATGATAAATTTATCATGTACATTTTTTTCTTTTTTTCTTCCCTCCCCCACACCCTAGAGATGACTAGCATTAGATATAAATGTGCATGTGTATATATGTATGTGTAGGTATATATACATATATATGTAAAAGCATTCTGTACATACTTCTACTTACCAGTTCTTTCTCTGGATGCAGATAGCATCTTCCTTCATAGGTCCATTATAATTAATATGAGTATTTATAAGAGTCAAAATGATTTATTCACTCAAAGCTGCTCTTAAAACAATATTGCTGTTACTGTATATACTGTTCTCTTAGTTCTGCTTATTTTCCTCTTCATTATTTTTTGCAAGTCTTTCCATATTTTTCTGAAATTATTGATCTCATCATTTCTTATAGTACAATAGTATTCCATCACAATTATATACCAAAACTTGTTCATCCATTCCATAATTGATGGGCATCCCTCCAATTTCCAGTTCTTTGCCACCACAAAGAGAGCTGCTATAAGCATTTTAGAACATATAGGTTCTTTTCTTTTTTCCATGATCATCTTTGGAAATAGACCAAGTAATGACATTGCTGAATCAAAGGTTATTTTATTCTATAGACAATGAGACACTGAGTAGGGCACAGACATGATAAGATCATGCATTATTAGAAAATTATCTGGGGGGCAGCTAGATGGCACAGTGAATAGAGCACCAACCCTGGAGTCAGGAGGACCTGAGTTCAAATCCAGCCTCAGATGCTTAATACTTACTAGCCCTGTGATCTTGAGCAAGTCAGTTAACCCAATTGCCCTGCCCAGAAAATTATCTGGGCAACTTGTGAAGTATTGAAAAGGAAGAAAGATTAGAAGCATATCTAACTAAAATTTTCACTTACAAAGTTATTGACAAATAGATAACATTCTTATCCCTTGCCACCCTGGAGAAACCTCTGTGGCAATTGCTGACTTTCTGCCTGGGAACACCATATCAGGAAAGACCCCGGCCATATGGCACCACACTTACATCTGAATTCACTCTCTGGACCCCATGGTGCTCTTCCCTCCCTCCCCACTCCTTTTGAGGTCTCCTATATGTATTATCTTACCCTAATTAGGATGTAAGCTTTTTGAGGGTAGGAACTGCTTTGGATTTTTTTGTATTTGTATCCCCAAGGCTTGGCACAATACCTGGAAAATAAGAAGAGATTAATAAGTGTTCTGTCATCTCTCTTCTGTCTATCTATAAAAGTTAACACACCCTCAACAATGTCCAACTTTCTACTTCAGAATAATTTTCTCCTTGGCAGGGCCTATTCAAAAGTTAACCATATATATAATTTAGTAACAAAATAAATCAACATTTGTTCCAAGAATTGAATTCTATTTTTATCTTTCTATAATAGGTTGTTTTTTTAAATTTCAAAATGCTGTTACAGTCAAGTTTCCAGGCATCTGCTTCAGTTGACATAACTGAAAATGAGTTTGGCCTATTCTGGGTCATTTGGCTGTTTATTTCATTCTTTATTATCTAATTTAGAAAGGGAGTATTGGCCTGAAGCCTTAGGAGTAGGAAGTGTTAGATCAATGTTTTTTAAACATCATATCAATTTCACTGGCCAAAAGGGACTTGTCTCATAGGTTAAATTACTAGACACAATACAGTTTTCGTGTAAAATTTTGTAGGCAATTGAAGATTGTTAGGACAACTATGGTTGTGTTGCTTTGTGCAAGTTCCATAATGCTCTGTATGCAGTAGGCATAAAATAAATGTTTGCCAAGTTTGTTGAGTAAGAAGGGAGACTCAATTTTTGCTACAAAAAGTATACTTTTTTCATGTCATCACTGCATTTTCTTTTCTTTCTTTATTTCTTTTTTTAACAGGAAGGAAGATGAAACAATTGGAGTTAAGTGACTTGCCCAGGGTCACATAGCTAGTAAAGATCAAATATCTGAAGTCAGATTTGAACTCAGATCCTCCTGACTCCAGGACTGGTGCTCTATTCACTGTGCCACCTAGCTGCCTCAATACATTTTCTTAACCCACACTTTTCACTTATTTTAAAAAGGTTTACACATATTTTTCATTTAGAATTTCTTTTGAAAATTTGTAAAGATTAACGTTGTAGGAATCCAAATGTTGGTTTCCTTGTTCTTTTTAAGAAAAGGGACTGGACCTATGATTTCATTTATTAAAGGGAACTTCCACATAAGAAAACTCTTGCTACCAAAGCAGATCAGTTTCTTCTCTGCAATTTAATAGAGTTGCCTTAATCCAAGGATTGTTCATCTTGTTTTCTTTCCATAGACAGTCTAGTGAAGCCTATGGACCCCCTCTCAGAATAATGTTTTTAAATGTATTCAATAAAATACACAGAATTGCAAAGGAAACCAGTTATATTGAAATGAAATTGCATGTATACATGCATATATATGTACACACACATATATGTGTACATACACACATATATGTATACACACATATACATGTACATATTTATATACACACACACATTTAAAAGCAAGCTCACATACCACAGGTTAAGGACCCCTGCCTTGGAGAGTTGGACCTAGAGCAATGAGAGACTAAATGATTTGTCCAGGATCATGGAGCCAATATGCATTAAAGCATGACTTGAACCCAGGCCTTCTTGACATTTAGGCCAGCACACTATGCACTACACCATACTAACTTTCATATTTTCTTTACCAGTTAAAAATTATGAAACCTATGGGAAGTGCAATAGTTTAGCCTGGGTACTTTGGACATATTTTATCCATTTTACTAGAATAATAAGTACCGTTAAAAACAAAAGACATTTAAATCATTTCACTTTTTAAAAAATCAATCATGCATTGCTTAAAATTTGGCTTTTGGAATACTTAAATTTTGAAAATGAAAAAAAAAACTTTTTCACCTGAGTCAGTATGAAAAATATTAGAATATCCCAGAACTCCTCCATAAATATTTTTTGAATTTAATTGAGCTCACTCTTCACTTCTTCTCTTTCAATTTCTTAGTGGGCCAGAGTGGGGAAAAGATGGATTTTCCTGATTTTTTCAGATCTCAAAGGATTTTTAAATTCATAATGAATAATTGAAGAAAAAAAGATATGTTATCTCTAGATGCTCTTAAAAGAGATACACAGAAGAGTCATTGCCTTGATGGAACTTTAAAAATTAGTAGGATGGATATGGATATGAATGCATAAGTATGAAGTATATGCATATTTGTATGTGTGTGTACTCATATGTAAGTATATATGTATGTGTATGTGCATGTGCATTTTATATATATATGTATATATATGACATACCCAGATAATTATATTATAAACTAATATATAAGAGGATTATGCCTATACTCTCTCAGATTTCTTGGGAGAAATGTATTTTATATATAAATATATAAACTTTTTTATATAAATGTGAACTATTATTATTAGAGAAGTGCCAAGTAAAACGTCATATGGAATCTCTAAAAAGGAACTCATTATCTTTCCTTGTAAGTCTCCCTCCCCACCCATAAGTCCCCCATTCCTCTATCCCACACCAACTCCTACCTTTCCTATTTCTATAGAGACAGCACCATCTTCCTGGTCCCTCAGGCTCACAATCTAGGTGTCATCCTGGATTCCATACTATCTCTCACCTGGCATATCCAAGATGTATCATGTATAAAGCTTGTTTGTGCATATGTGTTCGTTTGTATGTTGTCTCCCTCATTAAATTGCAATCTCTTTGAGGGCAGGGACTGTCTTTTGCCTCTTTTTGTGTCCCCAGCACTTAGCACAGTGCCTGTCACATAGTAGATATTGAATAAATATCTGTTGATTGACTGACTGACTCTCAATTGGGGCAGACAGGGATCATTACTGTTGAAGGGATCAGGAAAGGTTTCCCAGAGGAAGTGACATTTACATTGGGCTTTAAATAATGGATAAGAAATGTGATGGAAAAGAGAAGGAGGAAAGATATCTTGGCAGAAGGAACAGTATAAGCAATAGCATAAAAGTGGGAAAGTACATAGTGTTTTCAGGGAGATGGGAGCAGAGTTGGCCAGAGTACAGAGAACATGCTGGAGAGTTATGTGAAGTAATTTTGGATAGGTAGGGTTTTACCAGATTGTAGAGAGCCTTGAGTGCTTCCATAAAGCTTTATTGTTGTTGTTCAATCATTTCAATCACGTCTGATTCTTCATGACCCCATTTGGGATTTTCTTGGCAGAGATACTGGAGTGATTCACCATTTCCTTCTCCCAGTTCATTTTACAGATGAGGAAACTGAGGTAAGCAGGGTTAAGTGATTTACCCAGAGTCACACAGCTAGTAAGTGTCTGAGGCCAGATTTGAACTCAGTAGGATGAGTCTTTCTGACTTAAGGCACATCACTCTGTCCACTGCACCATAGGCTAGATTTATATAATACATTTATATAACTATGTATGTTTTCTATTGGTTTCCAGCATAAGACGACTTGCCAGAGCTTGTGCTTTGCTGGCATAGCTTTAAAAAAAACCAAGGTCAAATCCATGCCCACAAAATTAACTGGAATAAGAATTTCATGGAGAGATTCCACATTTAAAAAAAATAAAGAAAAAAAAAACAAACAAAACCCATCAGCCCTCAGTTTACTCATCTCGGAAATGGATAGAATGATATTATTCCTACATCTCACATGAATGATGTGAAGCCAGTTCACCGACATAAGTAAAATGCATCAAGCCCTTTTTACACAAACACCAGTGGTGTGTGTTGCAATACTCTCAGCTTCTGGCAATGAGACTGGCATATTTCAGTCAAAAGCGTATGCCTGTGCAAATGTGATTTTCAAATATGACAAGTCCAGAAACGATCATTGCTGCAATCCAGTGTCGTGTTACTCATGGTGACAAACTGCTGTGCCTGAGAAACCATTGCCCTTTAATTGATGATTCGATATGAAGTTATACATAGCAACACTGAAGGAAGAGAATAAAGGCATTGCACCATTGCCTGCCAAAATCTGCAAGTGTTGCCCAGGTGTGGAGACAGGTTTCTGCATGTTTCAAGGGTTGAACTATTTCACTGTTTATTGTATTTGTTAAAGTTCGAGCCCAATTAGATTTTTGACAAAGTATGACAATGTTATTTTTTCTCAACAGCAAGCCAATAAGCAAATAATTAAATTAATTTTAATGGTGCATTTATTTCATGGGGCTCAGTGCCTTCATTTGCAGGCATGTCTTGTTCTTCATTTTATTGCACTTGGCAGATATTGCATTTTTTCACAAACTGAAGATTTGTGTCAACCCTGTGTTGAGCAAGTGTATCAGCACCATTTTTCCAACAGCATGTGCTCACATCTTTTTGTGAGCTTTTTCATTAGTATTATATCTGTGGTCAGTGATCTTTGATGTTATTAATGCAATTGTTTGGGGGTACCATGAACCACACCCATATGAGACAGTGAACTTAATCGATAAATATTGCTTGTGTTCTGATTGCTTCACTTACCAGCTGTTCCCCCATCTTACTCCCTCTCCTTGGGCCTCCCTGTTCCCTTGGACACAACAATATTGAAGAATATTACATAAACTTAGTTGATAAAACAGCAGCAGGGTTTGAGAAGATTGACTCCATTTCTGAAAGAAGTTCTCTTGTAGGTGAAATGCTATCAAACAGCATCCCACACTACAGAGAAATATTTCATGAAAGGAAGAGTCAATCGATATGGCAAACTTTACTTGTCTTATTTTCAGAAATTGCCACAACCATCCCACCCTTCAGCAACCACCACCCTGATCAGTCAGCAACCATTAACATCAAGGCTAGACCCTCCTCCAGCAATAAGAGTATGACTTGGTGGAGGCTCAGATGATGGTTAGCATTTTTTTTTAGCAATAAAGCATTTTTAATTAAGGTACATAATTTTTAGACAATACTATTATATACTTCATAGACTAAAGAATAGTGTGAACTTAACTTTTATATTCACTGGGAAACAAAAACATTTGTGAGACTCTATTACACTATTTGCTTTAGTGTAGTGTTCTGGAATCAAACTCACAATATCTCCAAAGTGTGCCTGTGTTTCATTCTCTCATAATAAAGATGAGGAGGATGGAACAGAGAGGGAAAGAATGTAAAAGCAGAGAGGATGTTGCATGTTCTACAATCTAGACAAATAACAGCTATGTTGGGGTGGCTAGGTGGTGCAGTGAATAGAGCACTGGCCCTGGAGTCAGGAGGACCTGAGTTCAAATCCAGCCTTAGACACTTAACACTTACTAGCTGTGTGACCTTGGGCAAGTCACTTAACTTGAACTGCCCTGCCACACCCCCCTCCAAAAAACAAAAAAAATTAATAAAAAATAAACGATTATGTTGCCTGGGAAGAGCTGCATTAGAGTCCTGATTCTGATAACTCTACTAGCTGTATGGCCTTGGACAAGTCACTTCATCTCCTCTGGTCCTCATTTTCCTTATCTATAAAATTTAAAGTTTGGACTAGATAATCTCTATGATCACTTCTAGCTTTAGTTATCTACTAGGCCTTACTTGATTGTCCAAGAACTAGCCTTACTAAATTTTGAGAGAAAGATCACCAGAAAGTTGACCATGAGGTAACAAGTTATTTTGTCCACAAAAACTCATGAAACTATCTACTAGGCATAGATTGTAACCTGTACCAATGGAAGGAATACTCACAGGGAAGAAGTTATAGATCTTTGGATATTGGAGTATTGTATGTGGTATTGCAAAGGCTTACATTTAGGTAAGTTCCAAGATATGGTCAACAATTACTTGTAATTTGTATTAAAGACATCCTTGAAAGCCCATAAACCACAGAAAAGAAGATGGTTTGGTCACCAAAGTAGAATGAGAAACAACAGATAGCCCAAATATTGCATCGGTAAAACGGACATCTAAAATGAAAATGAGGAACGCACCAAGTACATTGGACATATCCTTTATAAAGAATTTATGAAAATAAATGGACAAAAATAGCACAGATCTATAGAAGTGGGAAGAGTACCAGCACCAACAAAATAATAGGTCCTTCAAAGCACTGGAGTATGTTTTTCTGAATTAGTAAATTTGAACCATTGAGGACACGAGACATGACCCCCATTTCCAATTTAGAAAGACTTCCTCATTTCCTCTTAGGTATGACTTTGGGTAAGCCTCTATTTCTCAGCACCTCAGTTTCTCCATCTTTAATTTCTTTTGTGTGTGTGAGTGTGTCCCTAGTGAGCACCACACCTGCTTCCTTGCTGGAAGCATAATAAACACCATTCTCTGCAAAAAAAAAAAAAAAATTTAAAAGAGATAAACCAGACCTCTTCTGCTGTTTTATAATGGAACTTTCCTTGAAATCTAGAGCCTTTTCACCCTAGAACATTCACTCCCTTACAGCCTTCTCAAATTAAAATATCCCTCCTCACAAGCTGCACCCCTACTTCTCTCATTGGTGAGTTCCTCCTAAGTCTCCATTTTGTGGACCCAACTTAATTCCGATCCCTGCTCTGTTCCTAACTTTGGAACTCAAAGTTATGCCCCCCCCAGGTACCTACTTCCCTGTTACCATCCCCTTTCTAGCTCCTTTTACAGGTGTTATCTATCTTCATTAGAATTTAAGCTGGATGAGGGCAGGGACTCTCTTTTTGCTTATTCTCAGCTCTTAGCACAAAGCCTAGAACATAGTAAGCACTTAATAAATGCCATTTCCATCCTTCCCCTTTCTTTCCTTCCTTCCTTTCTTCCTTAAGGTACTATGCAGATATATGAGATAATACTCTCATGGAAACATTTTAAATCTCACTTTAAAACCTTGTTAACTTTTCTATTCATTTTTTTTTGTTTGTTAGAGAAGCTTACTATTAGGGATCTAAGCTCTTATTGATATTACTTCTAGAAACCCTCTAAATTTTAACACTGAAGAGTGAATTAATTCTTTCCAGTGGACTCCTTACCAACCCTACAGAGTTTGTCCAGACTAGAATGGGCAGCAGTCTAGGAAGCTGAGCAGTCTAAATCAGACTCAGTGTTGGAGTGACAATGGACTTCCCAGGGCCCTCTGTAAGAATTCAGTATCCAGCTGCAGAACCACACAATGACACAGAGAAGCTAACCTTCCCCTGAGGACAGCCTGGCAGGCCGGGAGGAATTGGCCAGTGCAGCACTCCGGGAGCAGAGCCCAGGCACGTGAGCCGGAGGTTTTAGGCCCCAGATTAGCAGCAGCTGTGGCCCTTTCCAGAATTATCAACACATAGATGCGAAGGACAAAGTGAGAGGTCAGTGCAGTCTGGACTTTGGGAACCAGTAAGTGGGAGTGCATAGGCTTTTGACCCCAGGGTGAGAAGCCACTGAGATGCCCAGCACAGCCAGCCAGCACAACATGGCAGCTTCAGCTCTAGGCCTAGAGAGTGTAGGGGGACCAAGCAACCAGTCTGAGGGATATTCGCTCTTGCTTTAACCTTCTTGGATATGGATTGCAGTCTAGGGTGGAGTTCCTGGGGTGTGTGTCCAGCTTGCCAGAGCGTGTGGAGGCCTCAGAGAGGGCACCCATCTAATACCTCCAGCAGCTGAGAAAACTCCACCATTTGGGATGAAAGCTCCCCTGCCTGGTGGCAGAGTCCTACTGTGGCAAAAAGCCCAGGGTCAAGTGACTGAGGGGTGACATGACCAGGCAAAGGAAACAAAGCAGACAGAAGATTCCAACATTAGACTTCTATTTTGGGGACAAAAAGGAGCAAAGCATGGAACAGGAGGAAGACAGTGAAGTCAGAACTCCTGCACCAAAAGCTTCAAAGGAAAATATGAGCTGCTTACAGGCCATAGAGAAGCTTAAGAAGCAGATAAGAGAAGTGGAAGAAAAATTGGGAAGAGAAATGAGAACGGTGCAAGAAAATTATGAAATGAGAGTCAACAGCCTGAATGAGGAAAATAACACCTTAAAAAATAGACTAACTCAAATGGTAAAAGAGACTCAAAAAGGCAATGAGGAGAAGAATGCCTTAAAAAGCCTAATTTGCCAGATGGAAAAAGACTCTCAAAAGCTCACTGAGGAGAATCATTGCTTCAGAATTAGATTGGAGCAAATGGAAGCTAATGACTTTATGAGAAATCAAGATGCTGTTAAACAGATCCAAACAAATGAAAGAATAGAAGGCAATGTGAAATATCTCATGGGAAAAACCACTGACCTGGAAAATAGATCCAGGAGAGAGAATTTAAAAATTATTGGACTGCCTGAAAGCCATGATCAAAGTAAGAACCTAGAAATCATCCTCCAGGAAGTTCTCACAGAAAACTGCCCTGATGTTTTAGAACCATGGGGCAAAATAGAGGTTGAAAGAATACACTGACCACCCCCTGAAAAAGATCCCAAAAAGAAAACTCCAAGGAATATTATAGCCAGGTTCCAGAATTCCCAGATTAAGGAGAGAATATTACAAGCAACCAGGATGAAACAATTTGAATATTGTGGAAACACAATCAGGATAACCCAGGATCTGGCAGCTTCTACACTGAGGGATCGAAGGGCTTGGAATATGATATTCCAGAAGTCAAAGGAGCTGGGATTAAAACCAAGAATCACCTACCCAGCAAAACTGAGTATCATGTTTCAGGGGGAAATATGGTCATTCAGTGGAATAGAGGACTTTCAAGCATTGTTGCTGAAAAAACCAGAGTTGAATAGAAAATGTGACATTCAGATACAAGAAGCAAGAGAAGCATGAGAAGGTAAATAGGGAAAAGAAATCATAAGGAACTTATCAAAGTGGAACTATTAACATTCCTACATGGAAAAATAATAATTGTAACTGATGAAATTTTTGTCAGTATGAAAATAGTTGAAGGGAATAGAAATATATATATATATGTCTATATATAAGGGTATATGGGCATATGAATACATATGTGAATGTGTGTATATATGTTTACACATACACATAGAGGGCACAGGACCAATTTGACAGGAAGGGATGATACTTAAAAGGTGAAATTAAGAGGTGAGAGAGGAATATAATGAGAGGAGATGGGGAGAGACAGAATGGGGTAAACTATCTCATAAAGAAGAGGCAAGGGAAAATGGTTACAATGGAGGGGAAGAATAGGAAGGCAAAAGGGAATTGGGTCAACCTTATTCTCATTGAATTTGGCTAGAGGAGGGAATGAAATACACACTAAATAGGGTATCTCATCCTACAGGAGAGTAGGGGGAAGGGAATGAGAGAGGGGATGATGGAAGGGAGGGCAGGCTGGGGGGAGGGAAGTTGGAAGCATCCACTTTTGAAAAGGAATGGGATCAAAGAAGAGAATAGAACAAGTGGGAGGTGGGATAGGAGGGAGGGAAATACAGTCAGTCTTTTACAATATATCTACTATGTTATTGTTCTGCATTATCTACACATGTACAACCTATACTGAACTGCTTATCTTCCCCAAGGGAGGAAGGGAATGAATCTGGAATTCAAAGTTTTAAAATCAAATGTTTAAATATATATGCACATATATACATACTATTATTAATACTATTTTCATGTAATTGGGAAATAAGATATACAGGCACTGGGGCACAGAGATCCACCATGCCCTACTGGAAAAGTCAAAAGGGGTATGGGAGAAAATATGGGAGAGGGCAGATTGGAGGAGGGGATATCCTGTGGGACTGCTATTTTGGGGCAGTGGGTAGGGGAAAAACGGGGAGAAATTTTGTAACTCAGAATCTGGTGGAAAAGAATGATGTAAATCAGAAGTTAATAAAGCATTTGAAAAAAGAAAAAAAAAAGAAAAAAAGAAATCAGTACCCCTAGCACAGCTTCACAGTAGAATAAATTTCCTTAATGTTCATACGTATTAAAAGCAAGTCACTAACATTCACCTTCCAGATGAGAAACCCCATTTTGGATGTTCCATTATCGCCCATCAACTTAACAGAGAAATATAACCCATATTTCAATAAACTAAAGTAATGTTTCCAGCTTTCTTTTTATAAATACATTTTAATTTGGGGGGGGGGGTTGTGTCTCCTGAATCTCTCTCTTTATCTCTCCCCATCCACCTCCCTCCATGAGAACTATCCCTTATAACAAAAACGAGAAAGAAAAAAATGAAAAAGAGAAAAGAAAATTAGAGAAAAACTATTAAGGCATCCAGGAATCTGACATTATGTGTAATCTTCCACATGCATGAACTTCCTATGTCCACAAAAGAGTGGGAACAAATGTCTTCTCATATCTATTTTTTGGAACAAGTTTTGTTTTTTGTAATTTTGCACCATTCTTTTTTTTATTGTTTTCTGGTTTTTCTTTTAATTTACATTGTTGTAATTGGGAATACTGTTTTCTTGAATCTGCTTGCTTCATTCTGCATCAGATCATGTAAACCTATGTTCCTTGTGTTCATCATCACCAGCTTTTTCTTTAAGAACTGACAAAATTAACTATTGCAGTATTCTCCTTTAAAGAAAAGTATTTTTATCCCATTTATATATTTAAAGACATTGAATTGCAGAAAGCTGGATATGTACACTAAATGAAAAATAGAAATGGGGGTAGAATTGCCTTCATGTGCAGTCTAACAATCAGAATTGATTCTAAGTTCATTGTGTATGATTTTAAGAAGAACATAATTAGACTGATTATTGTGTTTCTTCAGAGACCTGATTTTGGGGAAAGCCAAACTTTCCTTAGCTAGGATTTTAGAATTCATAAACGAAGTAAAAAAAAATTCTTGTTTAAGTATAAATATATATATGTATATGTATATGTGTGTATATACTTACATATACATACATATATACATGCACACACCATTTATGCACAATGTGTCTTTACATATATATAATACTGATCTCAGTTTCTTTAGTTCTAATAACAAGTCTATATGCTGCTTGAGAGGAAGGATTGTCTTTGTAGTGTCTTTTTTAGAGAACAAAAACTGGAAGTGGCTGCCCTGCCTGCTTTCAGCTCCATAGAGGAAGAAGTCCCTCTCAGGCTAATCTCATCACTTTTAAAGGCACTACCATGCTGCAAACTTAGGCTTTGATTGACGTCTCTTAGCTTCCTCTCCTCTCTGATTGGACGGATGGAGGAAGGAATGCCAACCCCCTCCAAAAGCCTTTATAGAGAGCAGAAATTGGACTCTCAGCTCCCGCTATTTTGCAACTGCTACCTTGCCTGGTTTTACCTCCACAGAACAAGGTGCCTCAGTTAGTACACCCCCACTCCCACCCCCATACCACCCCACTGTGTTCCTTCTCCCTGCCTTCCCCGCTTTCTCATCTCTTTTGGTGCATTGTATCCCCCCTTTAAATTATAAACACCTTGAGGACAGGGATAGTCTTTCTTTTATTAATTGTGTTCCCTGCCCTTGGTATAGTACCTGGAACATAATAGGCACTTAATAAATGATTATTGGATTGGATTGGATTTTGCCTTTCTGTGTATGGCACAGTGCCAAGCACATGTTAGACACTTCAGAAATACTATTTGGTTGGCTGACTTCTAGAGTGTTACACCTTCTAGTCTGGACTGAAGCTCTTGGACCAGTCAGGAACACATTAGAGATTTGTCTGTCTCTTTCTCTCTCAATTTTTGCATATAATTTCTTAATGTTGGGAACTCCACTTATAGAAATCCCTTCTACCTGAACAGATAGGTGGCAACTCTTCTACAATTTAGGGTTGTAAAGGGCTGTCTGGGGAACTGAGAGGTTAAGTGACTCGTCTGTAGTCAAACCACTGTCTGCGTTAGAAGTAGAATGTAGACATTGTGGACCAAGGTCTTCCTGACTCCAAGGCCATGGTATTCACTATACTCCACTGTTTGTTTTTCTTTTTTCTCTTTCTGTGACTTTCTGACCCTGGCCTTCTCTCTGGCACAGGCTCTGTCTCTGTCCCTGCTCTTTTGCAAAAACGGACACACACACACACACACACTCACACACACACACAGACACACATACACACCATGTATTGGGTCAATGAGACATACCGTTAACCTGAAAGCTTAATTACAGGAGACAAATGGGCTAGGTGATACACATTTGCATTGTTTATTCCCTTAAAGCTAGCTGATTCCTGCCTTCATGGATCCAAAACCTAAGTTCTGACTCCTGATACAAGGTTGACAAAGTTTTTTAGATGTTTAAGGACAATCCCAGGATGTTTGTGTCCCTCAGATTTATGGTCTCCATATGTTGTGTTTTTGTTTTTATCCATACCATTACAAAGGAAGTTTCTTGGTTGTAAATACAAGACAATTGACAAAGTTGGGTCAATTGGAATTTACAGTCTCAGGATGTCTCTTTTCCTCCATCAGGAGTATGCCCCCAGCATATGAGAAAGTCGGTTATTCTGAATTTCCAGGCATCCTGTCACAAAGAGGAAAATACCCATTGCCAACCTTATCTGGTCTTTCAAGTTATAGACACAGGAAAGGGCATTTTTAAAGCAAAGCAAAGTAGTCTGATTGATTAGTTTCAGACTTTGGCCAAAAATGATATTTAATGATTATCATTTTTAAAACATATCCAACAGGGGCAGCTAGGTAGCGCAGTGAAAAAGTACCAGCCCTGGAGTCAGGAGGACCTGAGTTCAAATGCAACCTCAGACACTTGACACACTTACTAGCTGTGTGAACTTGAGAAAGTCACTTAACCCCAACTGCCCTCCAAAAAAAAAAAAAAAGTAAAACATATCCAACATGAAAAAAGCAGCTGTAACTGTTATTTTAGATATCTCTTACTCTTGATCATAATCTTCCTTCAGCTATCCTCTACAGAGAATAGGAAAATATTTAATCTTTATTTCTAAGTTAATATCACTATCATCTAGTAACTATTTTATTTCTCAATTGAGCTTATCATTATTTCAGAGAATATTTGTCCCAAAGGTTATATTATCATTTAAAACTCATCTTAAGTACTTAATTTAGGATCATTAAAATACCTGTTTTTTCAAAGTCTCTGCTAGACTAATATTTGAAAACTTCAGGATTATGGCCTTCTACTCTAATTAATGTTCAACCATATTAAAATTCCCCTCATTTGACTTTTTTATTCAATTATTTCACTTATACTAATCAATCAAGATAGTCTTGAGTTAGTGAGATTATTATTTTTGTTAATATCAATAATAATAACAAATACGTTATAGTATTCAAAGCCCTTTTATATGCATAATTTTTACTATGAATAATCTCATTTATTCTCATTCAGGAAAATAAACGTTTAAGGTTAGATCACTCACCCCAAAGTAGAAAAATAAAGTTGTTGAGCTTTTTGTTTCTTATGGCTATAAAGTTCTTATAAACTCTATGAAGTTCATTTTTTTTTTTTAGAATGAAAAAGGAATCTGAAAAACAGGCACGGAAAGCAAGGCCTTCTCAGTGCTACTTTAGGGTTTAGAAAATTAGATCAAGTTAAGTGGATTATCAAACTTCCAGTTTTTAAAACTATTAAGGTATAATATTGGATAAACTTGTCTTACCTAATTGGGCATAGACCCTGGTGAAACCATATTTCAGGCAGAGGTTTTGACCTGGTGTAATTATGGCCTGTCACATAATCTTAGCTCAAAAAGTAGCAAAAAGGCTTAATTATATACACTTGAGCTTTTGAATAAGAATAATCTTGCCTGTCTGGACCAAGCCTCATACAGATATACCTCTTCCTAACACAAATCAACGTAACTTAGTGGAATTTTGGTTCATTTGGAGAATATGAAGATTTTGTTCTGCAGCCTCCCAGGGCAGGGGGAAGACAAGTGTGCATGCTGTACAATACCACGAGGGAAATTGGGATCAGCGCTTTATTCTATGCATATGCTGAGGTGCTCTTGTAGTGCATCGTGATTACAAAGTGTACTTATTTTTTTATATGTGTTTTTATTTTATAAATAAACCACAAGATCTGTGGTTTTATTTTATTTATTTTAACACTCTCTTAACTAAGCACACGGTATTTTAAATTTTTCAGTCTTCATGATACAATTGAAAAAACATTGGGTTTGAAGTCAGAGAACTGGGTTTTGAATAATAACTCTGTCTCACTCACTCCTCTGTGACCTTGGCTAAGTCACAAACTTTCTGGGCCTCAGTTTCCTCATTAAGCACCTAGGTAGCAAAATGGATAGAGCACCAAAACTGGAGTCAGGAAAACTTGAGTTCAGATCCAGTCTCAATTACTTACTAGCTCTGTGAATCTAGGCCAATCACTTAACTTCTTTTTTCCTCATTTTGCTCAGCTGTTAAATGGGATGATAATAGCACTGTCTCCCAGAGTTGTGAAGATCAAATGAGATAGTCACTGTAGAGTGCATAGTATAGTACCTAGAACATAGCTGGGATTACATAAATGTTAGCTGTTGTTATTATCATTATCATTAAAGGGCATGGATCTTTTAGTTCCACATTTTAGTTGCTTCTAGCAATAATTCTATGATACTATAATCAGTCCCCCATTAATTTTCTTTGTTTGCTCAATGAGTCACATTCATTTTTCCTCTTAAGTGGTTTCAGGATGTACTCTTTTCTTATGGTTCTGCTTTATTCCCTTTGCATTTTTTTCCTAAATATCTTTCCAGATTTCTGTTTATTACTCATACAAATGGATCTTAATGGCATTATTATATTCTATTCCATTAATGTGACACGGTTCATTTAACCATTAGTGTATTGGGGGGACATTTAGGTTGCTTCAAATTTTTTTGCAGATTGAAAATAGGTGATAGATGATAGATAGATAGATAGATAGATAGATAGATAGATAGATAGATAGATAGATAGATAGATAGAAAGATAGATCATAGTTTGGTGTTGTCTTTAGTTCTTGAGGGGGACTAAAATGATATCACTATGTTGGAGTCAAGGTACAATGTGTCTAGCTGTGGCTGATCAGACCAGGATGAGCTCATAAGGCTCTACCACAGGTTGGGCACAAATAGTCTGTATGACATTTGGAGTGGAGATGTCTCTAAGTCTGTACATCTCACATTTCTTTTGTGCTACTGCTATTCTGCTTCACTCATAAAGCACAGAGCCTTATTAAACTCCAGCATGGCCATGCTGGGTGTCCTTTGCCAGCATCTTCCATGTCACGCAATAGATTCCAAAGTTCTTGAGAGAAACCTTGAGCGTGTCCTTGTGTTGCTTCTTCTGATCACCAGCATGCATCTTCCTTGCCTGAGTTCTCTATAAAATATTCTTTTAGGCAAATGTGCATTTGGCTTTTGAGGACATGGCCAGCCTATCATATTGTACTCTGCAGTACAGTTTGAATGCTTGACAGTTTAGTTCGAGAAAGGACCTCAGTGTCTAGTGATCTTCAGAATCTTCCAAAGACAATTCAAATAAGTGATTCAGTTTCCTGGCATGGCACTGGTATACTGTCCAGGTTTCCCAGGTATACAACAATAAGGTTAGCACCATGGCTCTGAATATTTTTTTTTAAAGTAATCGGGGTTAAGTAACTTGCTCAAGGTTACACAGCCAGTTATTTCTGGGTGTGGTGCTAACTATCTGGGCCCAGATTTGATCCCCAGGTATCCCGACACTGGAGCTGGTGCTCTTACTCACTGAGCCACCTGGCTGGCCCTAAGCAATTGGGGTTAAGTAACTTGCTCAAGGTTATATGGCCAGTTATTATTTCTGGGTGGGTGCTGAGTATCTGAGCCCGGATTCGATCCCCAGGTATCCCGACACTGGAGCTGGTGCTCTTACTCACTGAGCCACCTGGCCGCCCCTCTCTGTTGATTATTAAACTCCTATTTGGTAGTCAGTCTAATACCTCTTCTCTTCCACACTTTCCTTAGGAGTCTCCCAAACCCCGAACTAGCTCTAGCAATGATTCTGTCAATCTAATTGTCTTAATCTACAGTATTCCAAATTTCTCCATTTCTTGTAACTGAGATAATAGGCAGATATTATATAAAGAGAGTACTTACTATTTGCCAAGTACTTTTTAAAAAATTTATGATTTTCATATAATGATATAAAAATATTTAGGTAGTTCTTTTTCCTTGTTTTTTATATCTCCAGGGTATAGTCCCACAATGAATTATCAGGTCAAAGAGCATGATTATTTATAATGCTTACTATGTACTGTCATATTGGTGTCCAAAAGAGTCAATAAGTTTGCAATCCTACAATCAATTGTTATTTTACTTCATGAAGAAACATGACATGATCAAATTCATGAAGAGCCCAGCTGCCTGTTTGGGATGGGTTTGAGGTCATACCAGGTTCAATGTTGGGAAGAAATGAGGCATTTTTAGGTTGTTGCACAGTTTACAAAATGAGGTTTGTTTAATTAAAGCATAGAAAGGTTATCAATAAGAATATGGTAGTACTTAGCTCTGATGTGGCTCAACTTGACTCCTTACGGAAGCCCATCTGTTCAGCAAAATAGGGTAACTCCAGTGATCTAGAAACATCCATCAAGTTTAAGTGGTACAAACCCACATGAGTGGGCCATTTTATGCCTTAAGGTGACAAGGAAGCCACATCAATACAACCTGAGGTTACTAGGAGGTTAAGTCAATGGAGCACAGCTTGAATCTTCCTCACCCCAAGGCCCATAAAGTATGGGCTTTGTTTCCTTCTATGAAAACTCTAGCCTAACTCATAGGGTTAGGATATCTGATAGATATTAGCCCTATCACAGAGTTGCTGAATAAAGATGGGTAGCTGATCCAAAATGCTTCTGATTCTAATGAAGAAGTAAATTTTCAAGGTCAATATAGCTCCTTCTTATTGTTTTCTCAACCTGTAGAACAGTTAGTCTTCCATTCTTCTTAGTATTGAGTGAGAGCAAGAATAAGTTCCCCTCAATTACTACTTTATCTTAGACTGATTTGGAATAAATCAGTACCATTTCAATCTCAAAGATTAAAAATTTTTAGAATGAAACATCTGCTTCTGGAAGGATTCAAAATGAGGAATTAAAACATATGGAGAACTGAGTCAAATTTATAAGGATACAAGTCAGTTCCTCACAGTAGCTACTATGAATATGAAGGCATATTCTCAGGTTTGAATCACAAAATATAACAGACTTTCTTCCTTGAAGATGAAACGAAGACATTTATTCAAACACTGTAATGGTAATAGGAATTTGAAGATCTTCCCTGCCCCTTAATAGGGTTAGGTGAATTTGAGAACCTTTCCTTATTTGAAAATAAACTCTGCCCCTAATAGGCTGAATGTGGTCACATGGAGCTTGTGGTGGGAGGCTTGTTTTTTAGGAGGCACAATTTTTGTTACTTTATAGTCAAGTGGGTCACAAGGTTGTGATGTTCTCTGACCTTGGAAAAAGCCATATATACCTCTGAGGTGAGGCTTTGCTTTGGGGCTCACTTTGGGAAGAGTTGTGTGATTTGACCAAATAGACCATGAGAGTGGGCAGCCATTAAGGCCCCTGGCCTTGAAAACCCAGATGTTGGTGCTTCCCTCTCTGGTAACTAACTAGGTATGGATGTAATGGTCAGACAGTTGGAAGCCCTGTCTGCTGGTCTATTAAATTGTATTAATTTCTCTGTATTTTTTGTCTGCTTGTAATTTCTGTTTGTACTTTCTTAAGTTTAGGGTGCTGACTTTTTCCCCTGAACTAGGTAAATGACATATGTTTGATTAAAGTAATATTGTTAACCCCTTTTGAGTTGCTTTCCTTTAGAAAAGCAGATTAAGGAATCTGTGCTAGCAGCCATCCTGGGTATGTTAGGGTGCTTGTTGCTACAAACACCAGTAAGTCAAATCCATCGTGGTAACAAAGAAGTCTATCCATATTGCCAATGCAGATAGCACCCCAAGTTTTTTTTTTTTTCAGACAAAGTCCATACACGTTAACAAAGCAGGAAACATTAACATTCCAAGCCTTCCCTCCATTAGTCCTCACCACAAAGCAAGTTCCCCCCAGGCAAAAACCCTCCCTCTCTCTCTAGTTAGCTGCTCTGCTCTGCCTACTCTCTCTCTCCCTCCTGTTTCACTCCCTCTTCCTGCTCTACCCTTTCAGCAAGTTCCTCCCACCACAGGTTTGTGTTACTCAGGTTCAAAGCAGGTCATATAGGCCTATTAATGGGCAAGAAAGATCTTCCCATTCCATTAACAATATAGTCCCCAACTGAGAAATGGTCAAAAGATATGAATAGGAAGTTTTCAAATGAAGAAATCAAAGCTATCTTTAGGCACATGAAGAAGTGCTCTAAATAACTTTTGATTAGAGAAATACAAATTAAAACAATTCTGAGGTACCACCTCACACCCATCAGATTGGATAATATGACAAAAAAGGAAAACAATAAATGTTAGAGAGGATATGGGAAAATTGCAACACTAATGCACTGTTGGTGGAGTTGTAAACTGATCCAACCATTCTGAAGAGCAATTTGGAACTATGTGCAAAGGGCAACCAAACTCTGCATACCAGCAATCCAATAATACCGCTTCTAGGGCTGTATCCCAAAGAGATCATAAAAAAGGAAAAAGGACCTACATGTGCAAAAATATTTATAGTACCCCTTTTTGTGGTGACAAAATATCGGAAATTAAGGGGATGTCCATTAATTGAAGAATGGCTGCACAAGCTGTGGTATGTGAATGTAATGGAATATTATTGTGCTTATAAGAAATAAACAGGCAGATTTCAGAAAAACCTGGAAAGACTTATATGAACTGATACAAAGTGAAATGAGCAGAACAAGCAAAACATTGTACACAGTATCAGCAACATTGTGTCATGAACAACTATGAATGATGGTGCTCTTCTCAGCAACACAATGATCCAAGAAAATGCTATCCACATCCAGATAAAGAACTGATCGACTCTAAATACCGATGGAAGCAAACTTTTTCGCTTACTTTATTCTTTCTTGTGTTTTTTTTCCTTTCAGTCTGCTTCTCCTTTCACAACTGTGACTAATATGGAAATATGTTTTACATGATAGCACATGTATAACCTATATCAAATTGCCTAGTGGTTTAGGAAGAGAGGAGGAGAGAAAGGGAGGGAGAAAAATTTGGAACTCAAAATCTTGTAAAAATGGATGCTAAAAATTTTCTTGACATGTATTTGGGGAAAGAAATACTATTTATAAGAAAGAAAATGGGAAAAGAGACATGGGGAAATGACATGGTACAGGAATATTCAAAACAGCAGGATAAAATAAAAATATCCATGATTTGCCACTATATTATCTATAGTACACAATTTTGGTACTCATTGGCTTGCTGTCTTCTATTGTTAACTGATACACAGACAATAAAATACCTACAGGAATTAGAATTAGAAGCTGAATATGTCCTTTTTGGAGAGACAACATGGAATGGTAGAAAGAGTGCCAGACTTAGAGCTGAGTGACCAGATTTGAATCTCACATGTACTTTATGTGAATCATAGGTGAATCACTTAAACTCTGAGGTCATTTTCCTCATCTGTAAAATTGAAATAAAAATACTTCTACTATATATGTCTTAGAGTTATAAAAAAGGCATTTTGTATGCTATAAAGTATAGAAATATGTTTTTGAAATCTATAATCTGGAATTGTCTCCCTGAGAGCCTAAAAGTCTAAGGTCAAAGACAATGTCTTATACAGTTTCTACTATAATTCACACATACAATATGATAGGCACATAGGAGATCATAAATATTTGTAGAAATGAATATGAAATTCAAGCCATTTCTAAGGTGACTCAATTACTGAAACAATTAGGGAGACTGGTATTATAATACGGATTCATTATATAATATAGCTGTTCTACATAATAGAGCTTAGAGTTAGCAATGCACACACATATGTGCATACATATACGTGTAATTATTTATACACATACTTGCAGGTACAAAATGTCTAAGTATCTCAGACTTGGGGGACTTCTGAAGCCCACCAGAGTCACTCTATGCTGGCTTGCTAACCAGAGGTTTTGTATATAGAGGCAATGGGGGCTATATGCAGAGAAGCTGAGTCACTGAATCCCTGGTGCATAGTCTCACTGTGTTAAGACAAAGTAAATCTCCTTGTGTAAATATTCAATGGCTTCCTAGTGTTTTATTTCATCCCAAAATTGAACCTGAACTTAGAATGCTAGCATTAGAGCAGCACCATATGTATACACTCATGTACATACTATACTTATATCTGTATATGTTTATATACAATTCATATATACATACTCACAAATATATAGATATAAATATATCATGAGAGCTTTGGAGAATGCCTAGATCACCTAACATGGAGGCACTCTGCATCCCTATGTCCCCTATCATATGAGTGAGTACAGCCTCCTTTTATTGACTGTATTGCCAGAAAAGGATGAATCTTTAAAACCAGTCCCACTGAAACTCTCTCTTTCCACTGTGTCAGAGTTTGAAGATGACAATTCACTCACAAAGAGGGCATCATGAACTAATCTAGCAAGGGGGAATACTTCCCTCATTCTTCCCCTGCCCCCTTTCTTTTACTCCAGCTCTGAAAAATGCTTCTGGAAGTGTTTGTTTCTGTTTTGTTTGTCCTTCCCGGTTTCAAGTGCCCAGCACAGACCCATCTACCCACCAGACTGACTAGAACCAGGAGTTCAATCATGGCAACCTCAGAGGCAGGATTCCAGGAGGGCTGTTGCAGGGTGCCTGACACTCAAGCCCAAGGCAAGCTTCAGATCTGGACATGGGGCTGTGTTCTATAGAGCCTGAGCTAACCTGTGAACCTAATCCCCTTTGCCTTCCCAGAGCCTGAAGGGTGAGAGTGGAGAGCAGCATTATACTTCTCATATGTTGGAGGAATAATTGTTTATATTTGTGATTGACCTTTTGAAGTAAATATTCTTTTGTAAAAAACTAATTTTACTGCGAAATGATTAAATAAAACTAGGAAGCAGAGGACCTGCCCCCTACAACTGAGGGAACACTATCGGAGTGAGCTAGAGTAAATGGCTGAGAGCCTAACCCCCAACCCCTTTAAGGGTATCAGAGAACCCTGGGGAGGGGTGAGATATAACACACCTGACCCTCAGGCAGGAGCAGCACCCAGGATAGCAGAAGCTTTTACTTCTCTGTTCCACCTTGGAGAATCCCTAGCTTTCTTCAAAACGCAATTCAGGAGCCTCCCTATAGAAAGTCTTTTTTTTTTTTTTAACCTTCCCAGTTGTTTGTGTTCCCTTCAAAAATTTCTTTGTATTTCTTTGGTTTGTGTTTCACATATACTTTTATGACTTACTTCAGCCTAAGTCTAGGACAGTTTTTCTCAGGACTGCCCTTTTCTACTGCATTTGTTGCTGTTTAGTCACTTCAGTCATGTCTGACTCTTCATGGGCCCATTTGGGATTATCTTGGCAACAATACTGGAATGGGTTGCCTTTTTCTTCTTCAGCTCATTTTAGAGATAAAATGAAACAGTTAAGTGCCTTGCCCAGGATTGCACAGATAATAAGTATCCGAGGTCAGATATGAACTTGGCTTTTCCTGACTCCAGACCTAGTACTCTATTCACTATGCTACCAGATGCCATACTGGGTACTCAAGGAGAGATATGGCTCCCGATTGGTTGAGTCTTCCACTTATGTAATGCCATGTTGTGGCATAGCTTGAAAAGAAATTTCTTTGGAATCAAGAATACCAGTGGGAGAATCTGAGAGGGAAGTCAAGAGAGAAGGCAAGTTTTTAAGAGGATGACCAGGAGATTTCCCTGAAGCCACCGACACAAGAAGAAGATTCCCAACATGTCTCGACTTCTGGCCTCTGTAACTTGAGAGACTGCCAAGAAGAGATTCTACTTTGGTGAGGGCTTTCTTGCCACCAAAGAGTTCTCTTAATCTTGGATATTTGTTATCTTCTCTAATCTGTATTAATCCTCCAATTTCTGCTTACTACTTACTGTTATAAACAAATGGATCCGCTATTAATGATTATCTTTTGTCCAACCATGAAGGGTGGCTAGGTTGAACAGTGGGTAAAGTGCTGGGCCTAGTCAAGAAGACTCATCTTTCTGAGTTCAAGTCTGCCCTTACATGCTTACTAGCTGTGTGACTCTGGGCAAGTTGCTTAACCCTGTTTGCCTCAGTTACTAATCTAGGAAATGAGCTGGAGAAAGAAGGAAGTGGCAAGCCACTCCAGTATTTTTGCCAAGAAAACCCTTAAATGGGGACACAGAGAGAGTCAGACTCGACTGAAAAACAGCTGAACACATTTGTCTAACCAGCATTTGATGGCAGGAAGCAAAGCTTAGTGTTATCCTCCCCACAAGAACAACTGGGGAAAGCACATTTTATTCTCACCCTCTAAAATAGAGTATCATATCCTGAGACTACAAATATTTGATGCATGGATGTTAGACTAGAATTATGTCTATCTTCCATGCATCAAATATTTGTAGTCTCAGGATATGATACTCTGTTTTAGAGTTTTAGAATAAAATGTGATCACCTACCCACAGATAGAAAAGAACCTGCCTACCTCTCGTTTTCTCCACAAAATGGGAACTAGTAGTCTCCCTGTGGAGATGGGAAATGTGGGTATCCAGATCCCAGATCAGATATTTATCCATCCTTCTATCCATGCCATATGAGGGCCAGTCATACCATTATGTTAAATGTATCCACATCTATATTACATTTGGATTTGGGAAACAAGTTCCAGACTCTACATGTACTGTGTACATGTTGTTGTGCAGAGGGTTTCCTCCTAGTAGAGTGTAAGCTTGAGGACAATCTTTTTTATTTTTTTATCCTTAGCACCTTGCCCAATACCTAGCATAGAGTAAATAATCCATAAATACAGACTGAATTGAATGAAATTGCCATAGAGCCTAGTTCCTCTACAAATCTAGATTTCTTTCTACCATACCATGCTGCTTTCAGATGTACTGTGTGAGAAAAACAAATTGTTCCCAGACTCACTTTAGTGAATCCCAGAATGATTTTAGATGTTTTCTTGGTGATAAAGAAACCTCTACAGAGGACATGTTTACTAAGCTTCGGGGCCTAGCATTAAAATATGCCAAGAGGGAATTTAGGAGGTAGTTAAGATAGCTGCTTGTCTGAAAGTTTAAGCTGGGGCTCATGGACTCTAAAGAAAGGTTGGCAACAATGTAGGCATCCCAATGCCCTATTCATCAACTGAGTTACCTGGGCAATTGACTCAACATCAACAGGAGTTTTCATTGGATATATTGTGGATGTGAAAGTATGTAGGCTTAAACGTGGATTCCAGGAAGAAGGATAATTTTTTTTCCTCTGTAGTTATACTGAAAACTAATAGGGTAATTTTTGTTTGTTTGTTTCTCTTTGGAGTGAAAAATGTCCCTAGGATTGGGCTATGCTAGAAGAACTAGGAAGAACAAGCCTAAAAAATCCCCAGTGGTCTATTCAAGCCTCAGTTAATCTTGCTTTCCCAACCCTGACTTATACCTGAGGGTTTGGTTTTGTGTGTGTGTGTGTGTGTGTGTGTGTGTGTGTGTTTGTGGTATTTTTTTTTGTTTTTTTTCTTTTCTCCAAATTATTTATTTTTTGTTTTGAATATTAATTTCTACAAGATTTTGAGTTACAAATTTATCTCCCCATCTTTCTCCTACTCCCCACCCCAAAATAGCTAGCCTATTGAATACCCCTTTCCCCAATCTGTTCTCTTTAATATCCTCCCCCACCCCCAACTTTCTAGTAAGGCAAGATGGATTTCTATACCCTGGTGCATATTAAAAAAAAAAGTTTTTTTCTTATACACATTTGTTTTTAAAACTTTGAATTCCAGATTTTTTCCCTTCTTCCCTCCTCACGCACCCCAACTGGGAAGATAAGCAATTCAATATAGATTGTACATGTGTAGTTATGCAAAAAATTTGCATAGTAGGTATATTGTGAAAGACTAACTATATTTCCCTCCATCCTATCCCACCCCTCACTTATTCTGTTTTCTCCTTTGACCCTCGTCCTTTACAAAAGTGTTTGCTTATAACTACCCTCTCCCCGAATCTGCCCTCCATTCGATCATCTCCCCTCTTATCCCCTTCTCCCCTATTTTCCTGTTGTAATGGGAATGTAAATTTTGAAGATCTTTCCTGCCTCTAGGCTAAAGTGCACCTGAAGCCTGGGGTGGGAGGCTTGTTTTTCAGTAGATACTTCTTGATTGGCCAGTGAGTCAATAAGGTTGTTACATTCTCTGAGCCAGGAGAAGGCTATATAAGCCCTGATGTGTAGCTTTGTTCTGGGGCTCACTCTGAGAAGTGTTCTGTGATTTGATATGGATTATGGGAAGCCGTTGTCCAGAGCCCCCTGGCTTTGAAAAACCCAGATGTTGACACCCAGATGTTGATTTGGTATGGATGTAATGGTTGGACAGTTTGGAAAGCTGTCTACTTGATCTGTTTCTGTCTTGATAATTCTGCCTGTATACTTTGAAGTTTGGGGTGCTGACCTTTTTCCCCTGACCAAGGTAAATGATATATGTCTGACTGATTAAAGTAAGCTTGTTAACCCATTTTGAGTTGCTTTCCTTTATCAAAGCAGATCCAAGAACCTGTGCTGGCAGCCACCCTGGGGACACTGGGGTGCTTGCTGCTACACTTGTAGGGCAAGATACCCAATTGAGTGTGTATATTATTCCCTCCTGAAGCCAAATTGAATGAGAGTAAGATTGACCCATTCCCTTTTTTTCTGCACTTCCCCTCCATTGTAACAGTTTTCTCTTGCCTCTTTTATATGAGATAATTTACACTATTCTATCTCTCCCTTTCTCCTCCAAATATATTCCTCTCTTACCTCAATTTTATTTTTTAAATATCATCCCTTTATATTCAACTCTTCCTGTGCCCTCTATGTATACATGTACATACATAGGCACACCCTCACATATATATATTTGTACACACCTACACCCTCCTATACATACATATATATGTATGTACACACATATGTATATATATAGAAACACACATATAGATATACATGTATATATTCTGTTAAACTGTCCTCATACTGAGAAAAGTCTCATGAGTTACAATTATCGTTTTTCCATGTTGGAATGTAAATAGTTCAACTTTAATAAGCTCCTTATGATTTCTTTTTCCTGTTTACCTTCTCATGCTTCTCTTGCTTCTTGTATTTGAAAGTCAAATTTTCTGTTCAGCTCTGTTTTTTCATCATCAAGAATACTTGAAAGTCCTTTATTTCATTGAATGAGAATATTTTCTCCTGAAGCATTATATTCAGTTTTGCTGGGTAGTTGATTCTTGGTTTTGATCCTAGCTCCTTTGACCTCTGGAATATCATATTCCAAGCCCTTCAATCCCTTGATGTAGAAGCTGCTAAGTCTTGTGTTATCCTGATTGTGTTTCCACAATACTCAAATTGTTTCTTCCTGACTGCTTGCAGTATTTTCTCCTTGACCTGGGAACTCTGGAATTTGGCTATAACATTCCTGGGAGTTTTCCTTTTGGAATCTTTTTCAAGAGGCAATTGGTGAATTCTTTAAATTTCTGTTTTGCCTCTGGTTCTAGAATATCAGGGCAATTTTGCTTGATTATTTCTTGAAAGATGGTGTCTAGGCTCTTTTTTTGATCATGGCTTTCAGGTAGTCCAATAATTTTTAAATGATCTCCCCTGGATCTATTTTCCAGGTCAGTGGGTTTTCCAATGAGATATTTCACATTGCCTTATATTCTTTCATTTGTTTAGATCTGTTTTATAGTATCTTGATTTCTCATAAAGTCATTAGCTTCCATTTGCTCCAATCTAATTTTGAAGGAATTATTCTCTTCAGTGAGTTTTTTAAATTCCTTTTCCATCTGGGAAATTTGGCTTTTTAAAGCATTCTTCTCCTCATTGGCTTTTTGGGCCTCTTTTGCCATTTGAGTTAGTCTATTTTTTAAGGTTTTATTTTCTTCATTCAGGCTGTTGACTAGCTTTTCTCGATTTTCCTGCATCATTCTCATTTCTCTTTCCAGTTTTTCTTCCACTTCTCTTACTTGGTTTTCAAAATCCTTCTTGAGTTCTTCCATGGCCTGTAACTAGTTCATATTTTTCTTGGGAGCTTTTGATGCAGGAGTTCTGACTTTGTTGTCTTCCTCCTGTTCCATGCTTTGATCCTTTTTGTCCCTGAAAAAGGAATCTATGGTAGGATTGTGTTTCCTATGCTTGCTCATGTTGCCAGTCAATTACTTGACTTTTGAACTCTTTGCTATGGTAGGACTCTGCTTTCAGAATGAAGAGAGCTTTGTCCCAAATCTCTGGTGTTTTTGCAGATGCTAGAGCTATTAGGAGGGCACTGTCTGCAGCCCCCACAGGCTCTGGCACCTGGCCACACACCCCAAGACCCCCACCCAAGACAGCAATCCAGATCCAAGACAGTTAAAGAAAAAGTGATTACCCTCTGAATAGTCACTTGGTCCTCCTACAATCTACAGGACAGGAGCCCCTAAAGCAGCCAATGGTGCAGCCGCTGTGCCTCTGCCACTTCTCACCCCAGGGGCACTGGCCAGATTGCGCTCTTCCGTCCATCTCCATTCCACACTGACCTTTTACTTTGTCTTTGGCATTTATAGGTTGAAAAGTCAGTTAATTGTCACAACTGCTGGTGCTTCACTCTCCTGAAGTTGGCTCTGGACACTGCTGGTTGGGGATGCCCTGGAGTCAAAACTGCAGGGCTCACTTGGGGCTGGGCTCACTCCCAGCACACTGTGATAGCCCCTTCCTGTAGGCCTGCCAGGTACCTTCAGTGGGAGATTTGTTTCTATCACTTTGTGGATTCTGTAGCTCTAAAATTTGTTTAGAGTCATTTTTGCATGTATTGTAGGAGGTGGAAGCCAGAGCCACAGGGAAGTCCTGTTTCTACTCCACCATCTTGGCTCCACCCCCTTCTATAACTCAGTTTTTAATCACGGAGTAGCATTTACATGCAATAAAGGTGAAATTAGTGATTTTTTCCTCCCTGTCTCCTTATCTGGCTTGGCACCAAGAAAACATGCTTTTCAGAGTTGACCCAGAGTTCACCCAGACATGCTGGCCACTCAGTGGTAACATCATAGAACTGCAAGGGACCTTAAAAGCCATCTAGTCTAGCCTCTTCATTTTACAGATGAGAAAACTAAGGCACAGAGAAATGAGAAGACTAACCCAAAGTCAGAGAGTGTTAGAACTGTGATTTGAACCTAAGTCCCAGGACTCCAACCTAACAAAGAAGCCAACCAACTGATTAGCCTGTCCCATTGTCCTAGCTGAACAAAGTTTAAATAGTGCCCTAGCTGAGCAAAGTCTGAATAGTCAACATAAGAAAAAAATAAATGAAGTTTTTTTTTTAAAAAAAAAAGCTTTTTTAAAAGATAATCTTTGGTATTTTTAGCAAAGCAACTACAAAATTTGTTTTTAAAAATACCCAACTTTAAACCTGACAGTATAGGGGTTGAAAAATTAATTTGTAATGCCAGAGGAAATAGGTGATGAGTTTGGAAAGGAAAAGAGAAAAACTGCCAAGAATCCACTAAATGCTTTGGGGGATGAGATGGGGAGGGGAGGGAGATACAACATGAAAAGTAGGTCTCAGAGAAATTAATACAGAAGAATTAGTTGAACTTCCAAGATAAGAACTTCAAAATTATGAAAATCTCTTAAAGATGTGCTGTATGAAATAATATAGGGCAAAGGTCCCCCAAATTTTGCTGATTGACAGAATCCACAGACTGATCAAGGGTACCAACTACCTCTCCTTAGATAATTGCATACTAGGGACATATATTGAAATGGATTGTAATGCTTTCTTGTAAGACAGAGACTTATTCTGTCACCCCAAATGGTACTATTTCTTGAATTTAATAAAAACCTAGAAAGAAGAGATAATGGGGGTACACGAAGAAGGGCAACATGAACATTTCACAAAATCAGAGAGGAAGAGCATTGTAAGGGACCTCTGTAGATCATTGATTCTGAGTGTGCATTCAAGCTTGCTACACAGTCCAGCCTAAAGGACATTTGGCCAATTGTTAGAGATCACCAGGTAACTCCTTTTTGTGCTCCCACAGTGCTATTTATCTTACCTAAATTCCTTTAAGCATTAATACCCTTGATATTTCTTCAATAGGGATGAAATATACCTGCCATTCATTATCCTTGAGATAATTCATTCAGCTAAACATTTAAGCAAATATTTATTAAGTTCCCCCTACTCTGTTCCAGCCCTGTACAAAGTACCATGGCAGACATTGGAAAAGGTAAGAGAAAATTTAGGATCTTGGGAACCTTAAAATAGAGTTGGTGAGATGATACATGATCATAATATTTAGAGCAGAAAAGGAGAAAAAACCATCATTTTTATAAATACATACACATGAAGTATTATTAAGAGTGTAATAAAAGGAGTATATGACTGGGGGGAAAAAGATAGTGTGGTCATTCAGGAAGCATGAAAGATAGCCAAGGAACAGCTCACTACATTGGTAACTGTGGAATCTCTATTTATTTTGAAGATTTACTTATTGTTATTCTGAACTTAAAAAGTACTAATGAGTACTTGGAGATTGTAAAATGACAATTTCCATACACAAAGAAGAATAAAAATAGAATAAAGATGATTGTACAAGAAACAGTGAACATGAAACTTTCCAAACTTTCAAAACTGTCCTGCTAGTCAGTGTTTCCTAATAGCCTTCCTTAGGTTCATACCTATGTGTTTTAAAATGTTTTGATAATTCTCTTCTTTCTTTTTCTTTCTTTTTGGTAGAGGGAGGGCATTCTGTCACTGGTCTTCCCTTCTTTCTCCCTTTACCGTTGAAAAAAATTAAATTAAATTAAAGCCTTGCAACAAATATGCAGTCATCAAAACAAATTTCTTTATTGACCATGTTAAAAAATGTATATCTCTTTCTGTACCATTAGTTCATCACCTTTGTATCAGGTAGTTTTGTCATGCTTCAACATTGTTCCTTTGGAATTATGGATTGTCACATAGCCATATAATTTCCAGAATTTATTTATTTATTTTTAGTTTGCAAAATTCATTTCCACAAGATTTTGAGTTCCACATTTTTCCCCATCTCTCCCCTACCCCCAATCCAAGATGGCAAGCATACTGATTACCCCTCCCCCCCAGTCTGCTCGTCTTCTATCCCTCCCCCCCATCCCCTTACCCATTACTTTCTTGTAGGGCAAGATGGATTTCTATACCCCATTGGCTGTATATCTTATTTCCCGGTTACATGTAAAAACAATTGTTTAACATTTGGTTTTAAAACTTTGTGTTCCAGATTCTCTCCCTTCTTCCCTCTTCACCCACCTATGCCCCCCTGCATTGAGAAGACAAGCAATTCAATATAGGTTATACATGTGTAGTTATGCAAAACATTTCCATAGTAGTCATATTGTGAAAGACTAACTATTTTTCTCTCCATCCTATCCCACCCACCCCCTTTTGTTCTATTTTCTCCTTTGATCCTGCCCTTTTCAAAAGTGTTTATAGTCATACAATTTCACTAGAAGACAAGGAAAGCTCCCAACACATTGGGTGGACACAGGTAAGAATTAAACAACATGGATTAAGATTTGGACACCCTTCAATGGAATCATAAATCCATGATGATATTGGAAACTACAATGAAAAGTTAAGCAATACTAGAATCAAATCACTATTCAAGATAGCAATACAAATACTGTCTTATGGTTTTCATAACATGGAGGAGTGAATAAAATTAAGGATATAAATTCAGAAAAAGGGTTCACCTCTATGGAGTGCAGTGAATAGGCCTTGTGGTAGTACTTGATCTGGGTGTAATGGTAAGGGAATTTGAAGATCTTCCCTGCCCCTCAATAAGCCTAGGTGAATTTGAGGACCTTCTCTGATTTGAAAATATACTGTGCCTAATCCTAATTGGCTGACTGTAATCACATGGAGCCTGTGATTGGAGGAGTTTACTAAAGGGTGGAGCAGAGCCCCCAGGAGAAGCTTACTTAGGGGGGCCTTGTTTGTCAGGAAGGCAAAACTTTTGTTACTTTGTAATTAGGCAGTGGGTCACAAGGGTTGTGATGTTCTCTGACCCTGGAGGAGGCTATATATACCTCTGAAGTGAGGTTTTGCTTTGGGTCTCACTTTGGGAAGAGTTGTGTGATTTGGTCAGATAAGACTCTGGGCAGCCATTGAGCCCCCCAGCTTTGAAAACCCAGATGTTGGTGCTTCTCTCTCTGGTAACTAACTCTATGTATGTAATGGTCAGACAGCTCGAAGTCCTGTCTGTTGGTCTGCTAAATTGTGTTATTTTCTCTGACTATATTTTTGTCTGCTTGTAACTTCTATTTGTATTCTCTGAAGTTCAGGGTGATTTTTCCCCTGAACTAGGTAAATGATATATGTTTGATTAAAGTGAGATTATTAACTCTTTTTGAGTTGCTTTCCTTTAGAAAAAGAAATCAAAGAACCTGTGCTAGCAGCCATTCTGGGTATTCTAGGGTGCTTGCTGTTACACTGGGCCATAAATAACTTTATGTTTACTAAAATATTATAATTTGATTTTACTCAGAAGAAATCATTTTTTCTTTATTGTAAATTTTATCTGCCCAACCCATTAATCGTTTGTGTTGGTCCTTTGTACATCCTACTGCAGGTTCTCCACACTGTCTACCTCCCAAGAAGGAAGGGCAGCTGACCTGTTCATCAGCAAGGCAACAGTCATTGCCAGTCACTCCAGTTCTCCAGGGAGAACCAGCCTATCTCCTACTCTGAGGCCCCTATAGGTAACAGATAAAAATAGAAGAGCCATATCTCTTGGCAAGTATTTCTATTGCTTAGTTGCATGTGATGTTCATAGATTTTAGAGCTGGAAGGTACCTCAAAGGCCATCTAGTCCAACTTGCTCATTTTATAGATGAGGAAACTGAGACTCAGAAGGGTGGTTACTTGTCCAGAATCATATAGCTATTAAGCATTACATGAAAATTTTGTTCTTCTCAAGGTCTAGTCATCTACTTACTATTATTATGCTAGAGATCTTTTTTTTTTTTTAATTAGAAAATGTAACCCTGAGAACTCTAATTACCTGAGTGACCTTCCTGGTGTTCCTGGGTTTCCACCATTTTGCGTTGTTAAGTTGCTAAAGGTCACAGGATTATAGATTGAGGCCCGGAAGGGACATTAGAGGTTAGCTAATCCAACACTCTCATTTTATAGGTGAGGATCCTGAGAGAAGTTAAAAGCGTGTTCAAGGTCACAGCCGACCTAGAAACACAGGTCCTAGGAACACAAATTCAGCACATTTTCTACTAAACATATCACCTCTTTTTGGCACCAGATGCACCAAATATCTGGGGGCTGATGGCTCTGTGTCAAAAAATGAGTGATAGGGATTGCTTTGACAGCACCATCTGATGCCTTCTCCATCCTCCAGGCATGGACCTTCCTGTGTCAGAAGTCATGAAACACTTGGCACATAGTTGGCACTTGATAAATGGTTTTATTTTATTCATTCATTGGCATAGAGATGATAATTAAACCATATGAGTTGAATGAATGTGAATATTGAGAGAGAATAGAGGAGGATATAGGATGGAAATCTGGAAGAGAAAGAGAAAAAGGGACTGAGAAGGAATGGTCACACAGGTAAGAGAAGAACCAAGAGAAGAATGTCTCAAAAACCCAGATAGGAGAGGAAAACCTAGAGGGAAGGGTGATCAACAGTGTCAGATGTTCAGAGAGAGGGGCAGTTAAGTGTGAGCAATGGATAGAGCACTAGCCCTTGAGTCAGGAGGACCTGAGCTCAAATCTGACCTCAGATGCTTAATAGCTGTATGACCCTGGGCAAAGACACTTAACCAGATTGCCTCAAAGGAGAAATAAAGTAATGATCACAAATACTGCAGAGAGGTTGAAGAAGATGAAGACTGAGAAAAGCCAATTTGTTTTGGCAGTAAAGAGGAATTACTTCGGAGAGAGCAGTTTCTTTTAAAATGGGGGAGCCTTGAATGTCTCTGTTTTCTCATTAAAATTTGAGGTTAGGAAAATCACGAAGGAATGGTATTGAGGGTACAAGTAGGATTGGCAAGGAGTGACTGACTGATATCAGACTCTGGTGTAGAGGAGAGAATGGAAATGGGAAATGAAAGCAAAGCAAACTTTCCCAAATACAACCCAGCTGATTCTCTCTCCTATTTAATTCTAGGCAATAGCAATAGTTCATTATCTTCCTCTCTTCAAAAATATCTTGTAAAATAAATGCTAGATGTCTTTCTGAATTGTGATAAAAAAAAATAACACCTCTCTCCCTCCCTCCTTCTCTCTCTCTCTCTCTTTCTCTCTCTTTCTACCCCTCTCCACACCCCACCCCCCTTCCAAGGATTAAGGATTAAGCAAACCAAGAAATCACAATAACCCTTGAAGGATAGCCTACAGATTCTATTAACTTCTGGACAAACTAGAAAAAGCCCACCCAATACCTATTAAAGATGCACAATGCATAATATTTATATAAAATACCTCACTGCAGGCAGAGGGGCTACAAAGGACCCTGGAAGTTTCAGAGAAAATGAATGTAGTTCCAATTAATGCATTTAAATGAACTCTGATTTCCCAAACTGAAATTATTATATAATTTATTTTTATGAGAAATGTTCCTAAAACACAGGTTTTACCAAATCACCCTGTACTCAGTTTACTCCAGTGACTTCCTGTCACCTCTAAAACCAAATCTAAACCCCTCTGTTTGGTATTTAAAGCTCTTCCCAATTTTCCCTCTTTTCTCTTGTCTTTCCACTTTTCTTACTCATTTCTCCTTTCCACTTAGTCTACATTTCAGCCACTGACCTAATTCATATGTGCTTCATTTAATTGCCTTTGCTCTGGATGCTTTCTGTGCTCCCCTTGAATCCCCATGTGTTCAAGGTAGTGAATGGAACTCTGGACTTAAGATTGAGGAAGAACTGGATAAATCCTGCCCGACATATTTATTGATTGGGTGGCCTTGAACAAGTTGATTGAACTCTATGGGCTTTAGTTTCCTCATCTGAAAAGTGAAGATAATAATAGCATCTGTTTCAGAGGATTGTTGTGAGGATCAAATGAGTGACATGTGTAAAGCACTTTACTCACCTCAAGGTACTCAGAGTTCTGTCCTGTTCTCTTCTCCCACTCTACTATTCACTTGGCAATTTCATCAGCTCCTATGGATTTAATTACCATGCCTATCTTTTTTTGTTTAAGCAATCAGGGTTAAGTAACTTGCTCAAGGTTACACAGCCAGTTATTTCTGGGTGGGTGCTGAGTGTCTGAGCCCGGATTTGATCCCCAGGTCATCCCGACACTAGAGCAGGTGCTCTTACTCGCTGAGCCACCTGGCCGCCCCTAAGCAATTGGGGTTAAGTAACTTGCTCAAGGTTACATGGCCAGGTGTTTCTGGGTGGGTGCTAAGTGTCTGAGCCCGGGATTCGATCTCCAGGTCTTCTCAACACTGGAGCAGGTGCTCTTACTCGCTGAGCCACCTGGCCGCCCCTAAGCAATCGGGGTTAAGTAACTTGCTCAAGGTTACCCAGCCAGTTATTTCTGGGTGGGTGCTGAGTGTCTGAGCCAGGGATTTGATCCCCAGGTCATCCCGACACTGGAGCAGGTGCTCTTACTCGCTGAGCCACCTGGCCGCCCCTAAGCAATCAGGGTTAAGTAACTTGCTCAAGGTTACACGGCCAGGTGTTTCTGGGTGGGTGCTAAGTGTCTGAGCCCAGATTTGATCCCCAGGTCATCCAGACACTGGAGCAGGTGCTCTTACTCGCTGAGCCACCTGGCCGCCCCTAAGCAATCAGGGTTAAGTAACTTGCTCAAGGTTACACGGCCAGTTATTTCTGGGTGGGTGCTGAGTATCTGAGCCCAGATTTGATCCCCAGGTCATCCCGACACTGGAGCCGGTGTTCTTACTCGCTGAGCCACCTGGCGCCCCTTACCATGCCTATCTTGATGATTCTCAAATCTTACTATTCTTCCCTCTCTCCACTGACCTCCATTCTTACATCTCCAACTACATTTGGGTGCCTCAGACTGAATGTTCAGAGACATCTTAAACTCAATGTGTCCAAAACAGAACTCATAATCTTCCCCCCTAAACCTTCTCCCACTTTTATCTTCCCTATTACTATAGAGGTCAACATCCTCCTCCTAGTCCATCAGGTTTGTAACCTAGGAGTCATCTCCTCACTATCTCCCACTCCTGTATAGTCAATCTGTTGCCAAGACCTATTGATTTCATCTTTGCAACATCTCTAGAATATATTCCCTTCTCTCCTCTGTACATATAACCTACACATATATACACATATGTATATGTATTTTATGTGTGTGTATATATACACATATGTTTATGTGTGTATCTCCCTTTGTTCTGCAATGTTGCTATCTACCTGGCAACTTCCCATCAGCTAATGCTAATTAACTTTTTATCTCCTAGCCTGACTTCCTGCTTTATTGATTTGAAGTCAAATATACCAAACAGAGAGGAATTGCTTTCTGGAGTATATTAGAACGTCTGGGTTGAGAAATTCCCCAATTCCACCTATTAAAGGAATAGCTAAACAAATTGTGGCATATGAAGGAAATGGCATATTATTGTGCCTTAAGAAATGACAAAATAGGCAGTTTCAAAGGAAACTAGGAAGGTCTCTATTATCTGAGCCAAATAAAGTGAGCAGAAAAACTAGGAGAATGATTTACATGGTAACTGCAACAATATAGAGAAGAAAAACAACCTTGAAAGATGTTAGAACTCTGATAAATGGAATCATGAGTCTAGAGGACTGAAAATGAAGCACACCAACCTCCTGCCAGAGGAGTAATGGACTTGAAATCTAGAATGAGACACAAATTTTTGGACATGGCCAATATAGGAATTTGTTTTGTTGGACTATGCACATTTGTGGTTAAGGTTTTATTTGTTTAAATTAACTTTTATTGTTCAGATGGGGGAGGTGGGGACAATGAGTAGGAAGATAATAAAATTTTGAGAAAGGAGGGGAAAAAAGGAGAAAAAGAAGGGGTGAAGGGAAGAGAAAAAGGAAGAGCAAAGGAAAGGAGGAAGAGAGAAGGAAAAGAGAAAAAAGGAAGAGAAAGGAAGAAAGGAAGGAACAGAGAAGGGAAGAGAAAAGGAAAGAAAGAAAGAAGACAGAAGGAAAGAAAGAGGAGAGAAGAAGGAAAGAAGGAATTGTAAATGTATGTAAAAGGGACAATGGATTTTCTACTAACTCTCCTTAAGACACCTTGGTCTAGTCACTTCCTCATCCTTTTTTTCCCTTAGTTTTCTTATTTGTTAAATGAAGGGGTAGAATTAGATGAAATTCTAGCTCTAGCATGGTGCATCTGTGATCATATAGGTCAGTGTTTGTTAGTGCTATATCCTCATTCAAGTTGTAGATAATTTGAGAATCCCATGAAAAGCTTGGTGTGGGATAGGGTACAAAGTAAAGGGACTTGGGAAATTAATGAAGCCACAGGTATTGCTATATAATTTTCAGTATTATAAGTTATGTGGTAACTTTAGCTGTGAATTTTAACCAGGGAAAAGTGCTAAGTTGCTCAGCTGGATATATTTCCTAGACTTAAATCCTACAGAATTGTAACCACTGTCTTCCCAGCCCCCCAAACCCAAGATAACAAAGGTTCTGTATATATCAAAATTTTCATAACTTCATTTTTATGGTAGAAAAAAGGGGAGCGATCAAAAAAATGGTTTTCTCTCTATGGGGGATTGACTAAAGCAGATTAAGCCATCTGGATATAATGGAATGGTCCTTCACAAATGATGACTATGAGGAATTTGAATAAACTAGAAAGACTTGTATGACATGATGCTGGATTAAGTAAGCAGAACCAGGACAAAACATACAAAATGGTCACAGTTATATAAACACCATCCCCTCACTCCCACCAAAAAAAAACCCCACATAACATAAAAGGAAACCAAACTCAGATTGACATAACAAATCATGGTTCTAGATTTGATAAAATATTCCTCCCTCCTCTCAGTAGAGAGACTGAGGTTACTGATGCACAATGTTACATATAGGAGTAGTCTCCAAGCTTTTTTTGGCTGCTTACTCAGATTGTCTCCACTGGTGTCTTAATGGAAGTGAGGATAAGCTCATATTTCTAGCAGGAGGAGGAAAAGGCAATCCACAGGAAAATCTTCCAGCATCACCAGTGGGATCTGGTTTCTAAAAGCCTAGTTAAGAGTGTTCTTACAACCCCTGGATATGCATGTAGAGGGGGACTTGGGTCTTGAGATGGATGAAAACCCCAAGAGACAGTTTCTGAGTAATTAATAATCAATTTATTAGTTATGGCTAGCAGATAATCAATAAATTGAGGTCAGTAGTTTCTCTCCTAACCAAAGACGAATCAAAGGCTGCTGAATGTTTAAACGCCCTTGGAAAAGGTTTTGTCCTTGACAGGTGGCAACCAACTTTGACTGGTTAACAATTAATGAGAATTAATATTATAATGAGAGGTGGGTTTATTCTAATGAGGGACCTGGTGGGGGGAACACAACATGACTTTGATCCTGTCATTCTTGGACAAAGGGACTCATCTCTACCCAGACCACACTTGCTTCAGCAATCTAGACAAAAGGACCTATTCTCCACCCAGTCCTGACTGAGCAGAACACAATGTGCCAGAATTCACCTAGATTAGATTCTCTTTACTCTTTAATCAAAAATAAGCAGTCCTGCTTGGGTGGGGTCCAGCCCAAGACTGAGGATAAAGTCTCATGGTGTACCTTTGTGAAGGACTGGGCTTTCAATGAGGAAATAGAAAGGGGAAAAAACCCTGGATTTCCCCACCCACCCCCATATTAGCGATTGGTCGTTAATCATCATTTCTCTCAGTCTCTAGGAAGTTGCAGAGACCAGGTTCACAACCTGGATTGCCAGGTGTCTCATATTCAGGTACTTGGGGTCAAAGAATGATCGTTACTATAACAGAAACTGAAGAGGGTATTTGTTCATCCTACCTTTCTGTAAAGTCTCCTGCAATTTCCCTGCTTCCTATAACCTTTAATGTGTGTTTTTTATTCATTCATTCATTATACAGATATATATTACAGAACTAATATATTATACATGTTATAAACACACACAAACTAGATATTAAAAAGGATAAAAGATGAAATGAATATAATTTTAAATATTTTCTTTATGAACAACATAAAATCTTTTTCCTCTCACTCAAAATATTAATAATAATTTTTCATAGTAAAAGCAATGTGATTAAAAATATTTTTTTAATTCTTGTATAATACATTTTGATGCAGATATTCAAAGTTCTAACTTCTGTTTGCTTTCACACTTGATTTTAATGGCTGTCATAGCTGAAAATGATGCCAAGGAGCAAAGATACATAGATCCAAATGCAAGAAGTGCATCAATGGATACACTTAATAACTCATGAAACTTACTTTTCAATCTCATCCAAACCAGTCTCTCCCCAAAAAACCATCAGTTATGCAGAGGTTTTTGGTGAAATACAGCTGGTAAATTTCCATCTTTCCAGATGCCAACCAGTGGTTCTTAGTGATAGCTAGCACCTCCTGAGTGCCGGGCACTTTACAAATATGATCTCACTTTGATCCTCACAATAATTCTGGGAGGTAGGTGCTATTTTTATCCCCATTTTATGGTTGAGGAAATTGAGGTTAAATGACTTACCAAAGTATCTGAGTTGGATTTGAACTCAGGCCTTCCTGACTTGAGGCTTGGCACTCTATCCACTGTGTCTCCTAGCTGCTTCTAAGTTTAAGTGACCAGTCCAGGGTTGAAGATCAGATTTTATTTTGCTGCTTCCTTACAGTGTATAATGAACATAATAGCAAGCATTTCCTGACTTTCACCAACACCCAAAAAGGAGATTGTACCAGATTAACTTGTTGGGAAGGCCATGTCTGAAGAGAGTAGTCATTAGCTAGGTGGTACAGTGGTTAGTGTTAGACTTGAAATCAGGAGGACTTGAATTCAAATCCCACCTCTAGCCAGGAAGTCATTTCTCCTCTCAACCTTTCTCCCTATCTGAAAAATGGAAATAATAAATAAATGAAGTATCTACATCAGAGAGCTGAAATGAAATGAGACAGTGCTTTGCAAACCTTAAAGCATGATATAGATGCAGCTACTGTAGTTTATTCTTAGAGGAGATATTCTTCTTGGTACTCACCAGATATTTGGGGTTGATTCAACTTTTCATTTGGGAAAGCCTTTCACTTTTAGTGTATCTGCTGGGATAGCAGAGAGCACAAATAACTTCAAGAAATTAAGTACCACTTTCTATTTTGTTAGACTGTTAAATTATTTATCATCACACTTTGACAGACTGTGTGTATAATGGATAAAGGACCAGTCTTCAAGTCAGAAGATGTGAGTTCAACTCTTGCCTTTCAATATGCTTGGCTGTGTGACTGTGGACAAGTCACTTACCCTCATAGTATCCTAAGAAATTCTCCAAGGCTCCAAGTTCTACAGGAATCACTGATATTCGCTGGCAGAGGATATCTCTACATCCTGAAATTGGTACTGACTAGCAGCAGCTAAGGGGACTATAGAGTTTTTTTTGAGGAGAATGAGTTCAAACCTTGGCCTGGATTGCTATGAGGCATAGGAAGACATCAAGGAGGTGATTTGGACAGGGCAGAGCCAAGTTGAAGTGAAATTATTGTTGGGCAGTCTTACAAAATGTCTTTTGTTTTGATGTTTTAAATATCAATCTCCTAGGAGAATATAACAGGAGTTACTGTCTCATATTTTGAATTGTTTGTTGTCCATGTGCACTGATAAGTTTTTATTTGTTTTAGCATTTCTTTTGTATGGAAAATAAATCACTCAGTAAACATTTATTAACCACCTACTACCGTGTTTCCCCAATAATAAGACACTGTCTTATTATTTTTTTTGGACAGAAAAACACCAGAGGGCTTATTTTCAGGGGAGGGCTTATTTTAATGAACATTGACAGCAATTTTAATAAACAGGTAAATGTGAACAAAAAAATGTACCTTTATTCAATAAGCAAATCACTGGGGAAGAACAGGATGATGCGCTCACTGCTGCAGCTCTGATTGGATGCAGCTTGGAGCGCGGCGTGCGTTTCACCGGGGGGGGGGGACGGTGCATACAGAGGGTACCGTAATGTAGCGTGTAGCGCAGGGGATCACCTTCACTACAGTAGCAATCTCAATAGGGCTTATTTTCGGGGGAGGGCTTATTTTAGAGGAATCTTACACAGTAAGGGGAGGGCTTATTTTCGGGATAGGTCTTATTATCGGGGAAACACGGTATGTGCCAAGCACTGTGCCAAGAGCTAGTGGATATGAAAAGAGACCAAAAAAAAAAACTTTGCCAGCCTTAAATAAATAAGTACAAACAAGCTATATGCAGGATAAATTAGAGAAAAAAAAGTACTAGAATCTATTAGGTGGGTTGGGAAAGGCTTCCTGTACAAGATGGGATTTTATTTAGGAGTTAAAAGAAGACAGGGAAGGAAATAGGTTGGAGATAAGAGTGTTACAGACTTGGGGGACAGCCAGAGAAAATGTGCCTAGCAAAGAGATAGTGTCTCATTCATAGAATGGCAATGAGACCAGTGTCGCTGGATTAAAGAGTATGTTTCAGCGAGTAAGATTTAAGAAAACTGGAAAAGTAGGAGGGGCTAGGTTATGAAGGGCTTTGAATGTCAAGCATAGGATTTTGTATTTGGTCTTTGTTGTTGTTCATCCTTCATCTCAAATAGGACCAATGACATCAGGAAGGTGATGTCTTGACTTGCAAGTGAAGTGGATTTGAATGAGGCAGGGCTGTGCAATCATCTGCCTCACTCTCTCCTCCAGAATCACTGGAGTCCAGTGGCGGGGTATAGGTCAGGATGACAGGGGATGACATACAAAATGCTTCCACTCCCAGAACGCAGTGGGAGACCTTGACCTTTTTAAGCTAAGGTCTTTCACAGGTCTCAGTTTGTCTGAGGCAACACACATTTAGTGATTAAAGGCTAGGTAAGAATTGAAGCAAAAGATGGCCTAGTTTGCCTTCACTAGGAGGGGAAGACTCTCAGAGTTTCTGGCCAGAACAGAAACAATTGCTATTGACACTCACTCTGAACCAATCAGAACCCTAGCAATGAGCACTTGAAACTTGGGCTGGGACCTATTATTAGCCAATGAGCGAGAGACAGAGTGATTTGAACTTAAAGGCACAGTCAGGTAGCTCTATTTGAATCCCAAAGGGCTTTAACAAAATCTGGTTTTTCAGAGCTATATTTCAAGAAGTCATAAATGAAACTACATCTGACAAAAGAGTTAATTGGCCCAATTTAAAAAAAATCAATGATAGAATAAATAAGTAGGGAAGAAAGAGGAGGTGGTGGTAATTGGCATCCACTGGAGTTTATTGGTGGGGGGGTGGGGGAAGGGGGAGTGATATAGTCAGATATATACTATAGGGAAATCAATTTAGTTCCAGCATGGAGGATAGGTTGCAGTGGGGAGAGACTTGAGGCAGACAGGTCCGCCAGCAGGCTATTGCAATAATCCAGGTGTGAGATGATGAGGGCCTGCACTGGCAGCGTCAGAGGAGAGAAAGGGGCACTCGTGAGATGTGTTGCAAAGGTGAAATCAGCAAGGTCTTGCCGACAGATTGGATATAAAATACTGTCCCAATCTGTTTTATATTATGCGCTAAGTATCTTTCCAATCCCTTTTGGGAAGACTCTAGGCATGAGCCAAACCTAAACTTTTAATGATTTTCCCTGAGGCTCCAGGGTAGGAATAGTATAAGATCTGGGACAATGAAAAATGAGACCCACTACCACCTTGAGAGGGTCTGGTCCTGTTGGAGCTGAGGCTCCTTAGTGAGAAAGAGTTCCTCCAAAACTACAAAATATGTTCCTAATCACTATTAATTAGAGAAACGCAAATTAAAGCAATTCTGGGATTTTACCTCACATCCAACACCATGCACAGAGAGCAGCTGCTACGTTTCTGCACTAAAAAGAAGGGCTCATGTTTTCGTCCCATATCCTACTGGATCTTCCTGCCTACTGTTTGGAGTGCACATGTTCCCACTATGGTGACCACTGATATGCTATCAGAAAAGGTCACTGGGTGAGTTTTTTGTTATGATGGAGGAGTTCAGTAGTGGTGAATATATATATTTCAGGCACTCATTACTTCTATCACTGGACTATTATAACAACCTCCTAACCAGTCTCCTGGGGTGTGATCTTTCCAGCCTCCTGTCACTTCACAGACTGCTATACCAAGAAATAATTCTACTGTGAAAGCAAAAGGCATCAACAAAAGCTAAAAGTAACTCAAGTCTCTAAGATTCCATAGCTTACAGATTTGAAGAGTTGTATATGATCTAGTCATTTGGGGATCAACTTGATTCTGAACACAGCAAAAAAAAATAATGGGCCATTCCCTGATTAATAAAAAATCTTTGGATACAAACAGGCAGTTCTCAAGGGAAGAAATCCAAGCTATCTGTAGCCATATTTTTAAAAATGCTCCAAATCATTATTAATTAGAAAAATGCAAATTAAAGCAATTCTGATATTTTATCTCACATCCATCAGATTGGCAAAATTGACAACAAAAGGTAAATGATAAATGTTGGAGGGGCTGTGGAAAAATAGGCACATTGATGTCCTGTTGTTGGAATTGTAAATGGATAAGAGTATTCTGGAAGGCAATGTGGAATAATGCACAAAGTTACTAAACAATGAGTGCTTTTTGACCCAGCTTTACCACTGAGTCCCTGTTACCCCCATCCCCAAGGATAAAAGAAATATAAAAAATTCCTCTATGTACATGGATGTGTAAGTAAAAGCTCTTTTTGTGGTAACAAAAAACTAGGAAATAAGGGGATGTCCATCAATTGAGAGATAACTGAACAAGTTGTGGATTATACATAAATACATACATATATATGTATATATAGTGTGTATAGAAAACTATTGTGTGTATGTAAGCATATGTATGTGTGTATTAGTTCATATAAATGTTTCCATCTCTCTTTGAAATCATCTGTTTCCATGCAAAAATGATTTCAAAGAGAGATAGAAATATTTATATGAACTAATACAGAGTGAAGTGAGCAGAACCAGAAAAATAATTTATTCTATGACATCAATATTATAAAAATCAATAGTTTGGAAGACTTTCCTAAATTGATGAAGAATGAAATGAACAGAACCAAGAGAAGAATTTATATAATGATAATACTACAAAGATAAATAATTTTGAAAATTTTATTAATTATGATCAATACAATGATCATCAATGCATGATTCTAGAAGACCAGTGATGAAACATACTATCTACTTCCTGACAGAAAAGTGATAGATTTAGAGTGCAGAAAGACAGATAGACATTATACATACATATGCATTTTTGTGTATGTGTGTGATATATACTATATTTTGGGAGTTATATATCTAAATATATATGTACATGTATTTATATAATGCCAATGAAGGAATTCGTTTGCTTGACTAAACAGATTTGCTTTGAGTACATTATTTTTCTTTTTTTAATGGAGAAAATAGATTTTTTGCTAATTTAAAAATTTTATTTTAAATAAAGAAGAGGGAGTACTTAAATATGAAATATCCTGTCAGAATATTCACAATATTATTAGTTTTACTTAATAGTTTTACTTTGTTTTAAGAGACTTCTCATGAGTAGTTTCACTGTGCAAATGTTTGTAATGTGAAATTTTAAATATAATAAACATTATATAGTTTATATATTACATATATAATAAATATATATGAATAATATATTATATATAAAATAATTTTTAAAGATAAAACTTTTTAAAAATAGGCTAAGCAATGTGTAAGCATTGGGTGTCAACATTTCTATTACAACAAATACTGATACCCATCTTACTGCAAGAACACCTATGAGAAATGCCTTGCTGAAGGTCATATTAAGAATTTTTTAATAGAATCTAGCAATAGAATGTATGAGATGTGACTCATAATCCTAGAATCTAACTTTCCAGATTCAACTCCCCATGAGGGGTAAGGGGGGAGGGAGGGAGGGAAGGAGGGAAGGAGAGAGACAGAGAGAGACAGACAGAGAGAGAGAGAGACAGAGAGAGAGAGAGAGACAGAGAGAGACAGAGAGAGAGAGAGAGAGAGAGAGAGACAGAGAGACAGAGACAGAGAGAGACAGAGAGAGACAGAGAGACAGAGAGAGACAGAGAGAGAGAGACAGAGAGAGAGAGAGAGAGAGAGAGAGGGAGGGAGAGAGAGGGGGGGGGGGGAGGGGGGGGGGGGGGGGGGGGGAGGGGGGGGGGGGGGGGGGGAGGGGGAAGGGGGGGGTAGAGAGGGAGATGGAGAGAGTGAGTACATTTTCTCTTATTTTATTAATCATCTCGTCTCCTTATTTTTATCCACTCACTGATCCTAGTTACCTAGTTCAGATGGAAGGAGACAAAAGATACACGAGTTAATCATTATGCTGTTGACTTCCCTCTATGTTTGAGTACATTAGAATTTTAATTCAAGAAGTTAGTCATCTAACGCAGTCTTTCCCTCATCTTTCCTCCAAAGCTCCAATCTACTGGATGCACATATGTTCTCTAGCTGCATTGGTTGAAATGAAATGAATCAGCATTGGAGTACAGTGACTCAGCACTGGCATCCCATTGTTTCAGGGAGAATAGGTGATTAGTAATTGGATCGTGAGTCATTTTTTTAAGCATTCTTTCTCTCCACCCCCACCCAGCTCCCTCTCTTTAATACAAATTCAATTAATGTGTCAACTTACCTATTCATACGTATCTTTATGGAAAGTACACACACTAGAGTAATAATACCAGTAAGCACTAAGGTTTTCTCTACCCTCATTCCAGCAGCCCTGTCTGTATGTTGTAGATAAACCAGAATGTGGCCCAGATGATAAATTCAATTCGCTTCAAGACATTCTGATTTGTTCAAGATAAATTGGTTCTCTGGTTACCTGAATGAAGCATTGAGGTGTTCAAAATGAACAAGCTTTAACAGGTCTTACCAAGCTGGAAAGGTTTTGAACAACAGTTTAGGTAAATCTGAGTGTCTGCCTCAGACTGTGGAAGGGAAATAAGACTTCCACCCCTCCAGTTTCTTGTAGTAGTCAACAATGTGTGTATGTACGTACATACATACATACCATACCATATATACACACATACAACACACATCCACATGTGGGTATATGTGTATATACATACACATACATAATAAACATGTATATATCTGTGTATGCACATATATGTGTATCAGAGATAGTTGATGCTTCTCTTGAGTGACTGACTACTCGGTACAGTACTAGAAAGGACACCTATGAACAATGATGTACTAATAAATGTTTAGCAATCAGCTCTTTAAAAATGTACACTAACATACTTTTAAGTTTTAATCTGTATTATTACCATTTTCTCTATCACTTTAAATCTAGACAGCAAAATAATAAAACAAGCTCCAATTTGTATTTGCAGATTTTCAAAGTATAAATATGCTAAAAATTTAACAAAACTGTTTCCAAACCACCACCATGTATAAACCATCACTGTGCTCCAGGGTAAAGAGCTATGAGTGTTGTATAGTACACACAGCCCTTCTGCAGACTACGATTGGGGGAGTAGAGGAACCACTTCATCTGTGTCAGGGGGAGGTATCTGTTCCCTCACTGTAATCTATTGGAAGTGTATCTTCTGCAAAGTGGTCTCTGGTAGGATGGTGTAGTGGAAAGAATACTGTGTAGGGTGAGGAGATGAAGTTCTAGTTGAGGTTCTGCTATTAAATATAAAAATTATGTGGGTATCAATAAGTCACTTAATGTCTCTCCTGCTTTGGTTTCCTCCTCTGTAAAAAAGAGAAGATAGCATGAAAAAAAAAAACTTGTAAGATCATTTCAGCTCCAATAGTTTATGTTAGCTATAGTTCACATAGGACTTTAAGATGTGCAAAGTTTTACATATATTGTCCCATGTGAGCCTCACAGCAACCTTATAAGGTGGGTGCTATTATCTTTTTTTAATATGTATTTTTATTATTCTTTTTTAAGTTTTGAGTTTCAAATTTTCTCCTTCCCTCTGCACTCTCCCCCTACCCATTAAGAAGGCAAGCAATATATCAATTCTACATGTAAAGTCATGCAAAACATTTCCATATTAGCTATGTTGCAAAACAAAAACAAAAAACAAAAAACCAAGAAACATAAAGAAGGTAGGGAGAAAAAGTATGCTTCAATCTATACCCAGAGTTCATCAGTTCTCTCTCTGGAGGTAAATAACAATTTTCATCATGAGTCCTTTGGAATTGTCTTGGATCCTTGTATTGGTCAAAGTAGCTAAGTCTTTCACAGTTGATTGTCATGTTATTGTGTACAATGTTCTCCTCGTTCCATTCACTTTGTATCAGTTCATATGAATCTTTCCAGATTTTCCTGAAATCATCCTGCTTATAATTTCTCATAGCACAATAGTATTCCATCACAAATCAGGTAGCTAAGTGGCACAGTGGATAAATTGCTGGGCCTCAAGTCAGGAAGACTGATCTTCCTGCATTCAAATCCAGCCTCAGACACTTAACCAGCTGTGAGACTGTGGACAAATCACTTAATCCTATATGCCTTGGTTTCATCATCTGTAAAATGACCTCAAGAAGAATATGGCAAACTACTCCATTATCTTTTCCAAGAAAACTCTAATCGGGACACGAAGAGTCATCCATAACTGAACAACAGCAATTCTATCACAATCTTATACCACAACTTATTCAACCATTCCTCTATTGGTGAGCATTCCCTCAATTTCCAATTCTTTGCCACCACAAAAAGACCTGCTATAAATATTTTGTGGGTGTAATTATCTGTATTTTACAGATGTTGAAACTGAGCTTGAAAAATGTTAAATGACTTGCTTGGGCTCAAACTACTAGTAAATATTTCAAGTAAGAATTGAACTGAGGTCTTCCTAACTCAGACTCCAGAACTCTGTCCAACTATGCCATTTAGCCACCATAAAAACATGTGATCCAGTGGAGCCAAAACGTTCATTCAACATGCATTTATTAAGTATTTTCTATGCATCAGGCATTGGAAAAACAAAGCAAAAACGAAATCATTTTTTTCCTCAAATAACTTATATTCTACTGGTGGAAAATATGTACACAGTTAAGTACATATGTATATGTACATATATATATGTTGTATAGTACACACAGCCTTTCTGCAGCATACTATTGGGTAAGTAGAGGAACCACTTCATTTCATATATATATATATGGTAGGTTGGTTGGTTGTTGTCTTTTGTTCTCAAAAAGGACCAAAATGACCTCACTATGCTAGAGTCAAGTTTCAGTGTGTCTGCCTGTGGCTGATCAGGCCGATAAGAGCTCGGGATACCAGGGGTCGGGCACAAATAGTCCAGGTGAACATTTGGGGTGGATTCTCTAAATTTGCACATCTTATGTTTCTTTTGAGAATTTGAGTATCTTGTGTTTCTTTTGAGGAATACATAATACATAATACATATATATATATATATATTTGCACAAAGTATTTATATATAAAAAGTATATATAAAACTGCACGAAGACTTTTGGGACATCCTGATAATGCAAAATAAATACAAAGTAATTTCAGGAGGAAAAGCCAGCTGGTGAGTCAGGAAAATCTGAAGTTCATTTTGACCTCAGACACTTCCCAGTTATGTGACCTCGGGCAACTCACTTAGCTGCTGATGGCCTCTCTGTTTCTTCATCTATAAAATGGGGATACCATGTTTCCCTGATAATAAGACACTGTCTTATTATTTTTTTTGGAAAGAAAAACACCAGAGGGCTTATTTTCAGGGAAGGGCTTATGTTGTCCTGCCTCAGCTCTCCTCCGCGGCACTGCTCTCAATGGCGCCAGCAAGCAAATCACTGGGGAAGAACAGGATGACGCGCTCACTGCTGCAGCTGTGATTGGATGCAGCTCGTTTCACCCGGGAGGGGGGGAACGGTGCATACAGAGGGTACCGTAATGTAGCGTGTAGCGCAGGGGATCACCTTCACTACAGTAGCAATCTCAATAGGGCTTATTTTAGGGGGAGGGCTTATTTTAGAGGAATCTTACACAGTAAGGGGAGGGCTTATTTTCAGGATAGGTCTTATTATCGGGGAAACACGGTAATCACAGCATCTACCTGTCAGGGTTGTTGTAAGGATCAAATAAGATGATAATTGTAAAGCACTTAGTATAGTACTTAGCACATAGTAAACACCATATAAACATTAGTTATTGTTATTATTATTATAGCCCTAGGCAGTCACTTACCCTCTGTTTCAGTTTATTCAACTGTAAAATGGGTTGTTATGAGGATAAAATGAGATCATGTTTGTAAAAAAAAAAACTTGACACAGAGCTTGACACATAGTAGGTGCTATATAAATGTTTATTTCTTTTCCTATTAACAACTAAGGGTAGGGGTAGCTAGGTTGTGCAGTGGATAGAGCACTAGGCCTGGAGTCAAGAAGACTCATCTTCCTAAGTTCAAATCCAGCCTCAAACACACTGGCTGTGTGATCCTGGGTAAGTCACTTAACCCTTATTGCTTCTAAAGCAAAACAATTAAAAGTAGGGGGGAAAATTAGGAAAAGTTTCATGTATGAGGACACATTTGACCTGAACCTTAAAAGGAGACAGGGATTCCTAGAGGTTAGAAGTAACGAGAGAGGGAATTTAAGACATGAGGGGGACTGATCATGCAAATGTATGGAGGAGGGAGAAAGAATATCATTTAGTGAAAATAAGGAGGTCAGTCAATATGGCTGAAATAAAGGAGGAGAAGTGTGTGTGACAGACTGATGTGAGGTCAACCTGGAAGGATAGATTGGAGCCAGCAATGAACTTGACATTAAAATATGTGGGTCTGATTCCTGGCTTGGGGTACATGGTTACATGACATTGGGCAAGTCTCTTAACCTCCCTGTATCTCAGTTTTCTTATTTGTAAAGTGTGATCATCCCTACCTCACCTACTGATAGAGCTATTCTGAGATTCAAAAGAGATAATGTATGTAAAGCACTTTTGTAAACCATAAAATGCTAAATAAAGTCAGCTGTTATTAGGATAATTCTATGATTGATGAATCACAAACCCAGACTCATTAATTCTTAGATACCTCCATTTCAAAAATAGGCTCCCAATTGTAGTAAATGTTAATTATTCTGTTATACACAAAGTTCTCAGTGTAAACACATTGTGTTAAATGATAATTAAGCCTTGAGCATTTAAACAGTCCATTTGATTGTTATCTGATGTTTGTCATTAGCAGTTTAAATTAAATATTTCCCTGTGTAATTGAGAACTAGTATGTAGGGAAAAAAAGTTGGAGCTTTTTGTGAAGTCTGTTATAATCCTCAAAAAAAAAAACCTCCAAAAGATACCAATTTACTGATTGTAGGAAAATTCCAAGGTCATATAAGACACTCATTTATTCTTTTACAGCTGAACTACAGTCCAGACTCTACATTCTTATAAACAATCCATAGCTCTGGTGACTCCCATTCTTCCTCCTGGCCTCCCTTAATAGAACATTCTCCAAGTCTCTGTCCTTGACCTTCTGTTTTTTTTTTTATTTATTTTTTAGTATGAACTTAGGAAATATTAACAAACAGGAATAATTCAATAAACAATGAAAAAAACCAGGATTGCACATGAGACATAATTTCCATTATGTACTATTACTACTACTGGGTAGCTAGGTGGCACAATGGATAGAGTGTAGTTAGAAAGATAAGCCTTCCTGAATTCAAATATGACCTCAGACACTTACTAGATGTGTGACCCTGAGCAAGTCAGTTAACCATGTTTGCCTCAGTTTCCTCATCTGTAAAATTAGCTGGAGAAGGAAATGGCAAAGCACTCCAGTATATTTGCCAAAAATATCCCAAATGGGGTCACAAAGAGTTGGACATGACAGAAACAACTGAACAACTACAAACAAAGCTAAATCATGCTGTTGGTCTGGGGAAACAGGAAATTGGTAGTAATTTTCATACAACCTGCTAGTGGCAAAGGGACTTTGGATCATTGGTGCAGTCTTACTCTGAGAAGGTGACTTAGGGATTTTGTACTGGTTGGGTGGGGTCTTCCTCATCTGTCAGGGTGTCTCCAAGAGATATGGGTTATGATGGGGTGCTTGGACCCCAATTTCAAAATCACATTTCTCCCTAGCCACAAAACACTGTCTCAGGAACTTTCTCTTCAGCTCAAAGACATCATGCCCTAGCAAAACACTTATCTGTCTTCCTGATACAGTAGCCAGCTGCACCTATAGAATTTAGTAGCTTGAACCAGCTGTATACTGGGTCATAAAGATATTTACCACTGGGGAGGCCAGGTAGCACAGTGAGTAAGAGCACCAGCCCCAGAGTTGGGATGACCTGGGATTGAATCTGGGCTCAGATACTTAGTACCTACCCAGAAACACCTGGCAGTGTAACCTTGAGCAAGTTACTTTACCCCAATTGCTTTAAAAAAAAAAAGATATTTACCACTCACTGATCTATCATATGTATCCTAGACTTTGCCATATTTATATTCCCTTACATTTATCTTGTCTAACAAGACATTGATGGGGGCAGCTTGCCCTGACCATTAGTTGACTTGGTGATGTTTCAGGCCTAAAACCACACCTCACTGTACCCACCCCAACCCCCCACTTTTGGGCTATTTTCCAGTGAACTCTGGGTAAAATACCTGTGCAGTAGATATTAAAAGTGCAAGTTCTTTTAAGAACTGACCACTCCTTAACTGCTCCCTAATCCTGCCATGACTCACCTAGTTAGCATATTTGGCAAATATTTTACTATAGTTTATCCTATATAAGCTTTTGTACCCCTCTAAGGTCTCAAGTTCCCTAAGAACTCCTGCCCACTGAAAAGTGTAACAATAAATCTTTGCTGCCTCGACTTAAAGAATGCTTGAGTCCATGAATTCATTCCAGACCACTTGCCCTGGGAACTCTGGTCTCAGATCCCTGTTTCCCTGGGGGTTTCTCTCTCATTTCTGGCCCCACGTCAGAGTATATGGGGTATTCAGGGAGGACTAGCATGGCTCTTGTGAGAGCTTGCCAAGCTTTTTTCAGGGCTGCTCATCCAACCTTCACCCAACTCTCACCTGGGGCTCTAAGAAGTTGTAGGATGCACAGGGGCCACACTCCAGTGAACCATCTATGCAGACAAGGTGAAGCAGCTTGAGGGTAACTGAGAGGCCTCAAACTCATCAGTGAGTTAGGGGGATGTCTACCCCAAGTATGGGAAGACTTCTCCCTGCAGAGTGGGAGAATGAGAACAGTTCGTTCCAATGGCAGTGAACACAGCTGAAGCAGGTGCTTTGGAGCTTGGTCAGATATCTAAGATACCAGGGTCATCTACTGCATCCTGGGCCATTATCAGTCATCTTCACTTTTGTCCTGCCACTGGACTTCAGTGACTCTGGAAGAGAGAGTGAGGCTAATGACTGTGCAGCTCTGCCTCACTTAAATCCAATTCACACACAAGTCAAGACACCACCCATGATGTCACTGGTCCTCTTCAAAGAATGAAAGGTGAACAAGAGACATATAGTTGTATATGAGGCATTGGGCAGGACTCAGAGGGAAAAGTGGGTCTCATTCATGGAGAGTGATCAGAAGTTGTGGTGATCATCCAGTTATATTGGAAAGCATGAGGGAGAGAGCCACAATAAGGTGTTTACCCAAACAGGCTCTAAATAAACATGGTCACAGGGGGACTTTAATAGGTGCTACTTCATAAGCTGCTGCTGCCCTGGCCCTGATGCGGGTGAGGTGACTGGAGACTGTTGTCACCTCTTCATTTCTCAGCTTTATGGAAGCATGGGGCAGCAGGGGATATAAAAGGACTGATAAAGAGGAAGGTTCTTCAAGTCAGAACAAAGAAATGACATAGCTGCTTCTACTCCATTCAGGGACAGTATTTACCAATAGAGAAGTGACTGGAATCAAAGTTGGGGTAAAGAAGTTGTCCTGGTCTAGGGAGGCTGTGATTTAACAAACCCAGCACTCAGTGAAGTAAAACCCTTTGGTGAGAGGTTGGGGTGAGAAGAGAGAGGAGGTTGCCATCAGGGCCCAAGTAACTGTAGAAAAGAGTAGAAGGGACTACCTGGGCAATATAAAATATTGCCAAAACAAATACCTGGGCAAACTACCTGGACTGGTTGTGGGGGCTGGGCCATTGGGAGGAGTGGTGGTGGTGGTTATAATAAAAGGAATGATGGGAGAAATAGGGGACTTGATAATGCTGTTTCTCATGCTGTTGGAGGCTTCCTATTTCACCCCAGGCAATGGAAGAGGTCAATACAGTTTTCTAGTTCCACTGGCTCCAAGAAGTGATTAGGGTGATGGTGCAGTTTGTCAGGCATCTCGCGGTCATTTCCACAGCAAACTCAGCTTTGATGTGCCAATTAATGAGGATTGCCTCAGTGCAGTCAGAAAACTGTTCGAGGTTTTCTATAGCAGAACATTCTCTTGTCTTCTCCCTGACCCTTCCCCCAGTCTCTGTTTCATTAACATCTCAAACTCAGCATGTCCAAATAAAACATTGTCTTTCCTCACCACCCTGCTCCTTTTCCCTATATTTTGTGTTTCCATTAACAGCTTTGCTGTTCCTCGAGTCACAGATGTTTGAAAACTAACCCTGCCAGACAACATGTCACCCTGCTCTACAGATTCTTTGCCTTGAATATCTATCACATCTGGCTCTTCCTTTCTATTCCTACTATTGTAACACATAGCTCAAAGTCCCTTTACCTAAGACTCTTCTCATAGTTCAATGTTCCATTTCTGCATGAAGTTCAGAATTGAGGAGAGCTTCAGAGAACAAAGATTCTGGCTTCAAGAGAAAAGAAATATAGTTCTAGATTCTTTTTGTGTAGAGGTCACTGATGGGGGAAAAAGGACCTTAGGAAGAAGATGATATGTAGAACCAGCACCTCATTCATGCCCCTATTTCCAGCTTACTGTACTAGAGACTTTGGGGAATATCCCCCTTGGAGTAAGATCTAAGACTTCTTGTTGAGCTCACATATCTTACTTTCAATGGGAAACTCATTCATTCTGCATCATGTCTGCTATATTTCCATTGGTATTCCTTCTGTGACTTCTGTTTCCCATCACCTTAGACAAATGGGTTTATTTGCTATCACATGTACTTTTTGTGGAACTGGCATTTGGTGGGAAGGGTATCAAGTCTTGGATATATAGCTTGGGGTACTCCTTCCCTGTTAGGGGATAATGATTGTAATGATCTGCAGTTAAACTTACACCTAAAACTTATTTCCCCTAAACTAAAGATATTTAGGATGACAGGCAGATATAGTTCTAGCCTAGGACTCCAATTCTTTGAGGACAGCAGAGTGATTGACTTGTGCTGCTCATTTCCCCCTTCCCACTCCTGGAAGGGGTCAAAATCTCCCTTGGAGAAGGGTGGGCAGAAGAGACTCTAGAGTTATCTCTTTATTTCTCCCTTCAAGTCACACCTTGACAGACCTATGTGGAGACATATAATCTACTTGGACAATACACACACAAACACACACACACACACACACACACACACACCCCTACACAACAGCCACTCTCTTTCAGGCCCTCGTTAACCCTTCTTCTAAATTATCTTAACAGGTGCCCAATAATCCTTCCCAACTCTAATCTCTCCCAACCCTGCCCCTCATAATTTCTCTCATATATTCCAATCCGAGGATATTCTCCTTGTTTGAGAAAACAGAAGAGTGGGGCAGCTCTGAGGTCTCTCTGTAATCCAATTAAAATATAAACCCTTGAAGGCAATGACTGTTTAGCTTTGTCTGTATCCTGAGCACTTAGCCTGGAGCATAGTAGACATATATTAAATGCTAGCTGATTGATTGACAGATGGATTGCTTGAACTCTTTAATTGTTAGTCAGTCATATCCAACTCTTCATTACTCCATTTGGGGTTTTCTTAACAAAGATACTGGAATGGTTTGCCATTTCCTTTTCCAGCTCATTTTACAAATGAGGAAACTAAGGTAAACAGGGTTAAGTGACTTGCCCAGAGTCACACAGCTTACAAATGTCTGAGGGTAGATTTGAACCCAGGTCTTCCTGTCTCCAGGCCCAGTATTCTATCCATTGCATCACCTAGCTGTGCTACCTTTCTACTACAAGCATCCATTGTAATTGTCTTTTTCCTTCCGTGGTTTTTGTTTTTAATCTGAATTTATGATTTCACTGGTAAAGGGAACTATATAATGATGCTAAGTGATCTTTCTATTATACAAAGCTGAGTCTATTTAATTCAACTCTTCTTTGATTTTATTTTTTTTTCTGTCAAGAATGATCTTTGTACAAGAAGAGACAAAAAAAGGTTGGGGAGAGAATAGGAAATTGATATCCAAAGTATGTAGGAAATTAATTAAAAAAAAACACTTGCCCTTGATCTGTTCATGTCACTAAATCCAGTTCATGTCACTAAATTATAGCCCAGGATACTAGAAAACATAAGAAAGCAAAATAAAACTGACAGATATGATCAGAAACCACTGTCAATGATTTTTTAAAGACTAAAAGGAAGGCAGTCAAAATGGTGGAGCAGCAGGAAGAAGTGTAGCAAGATCCTCACAAAATATCTCCCCAAAAGTCCAGAAAATGCAAGAGAAGATCTAGGAAAATCTGAGGGCTTTATCAGGAATTTTTCTTAAAGTGCCATAGCAAGTGATTTCTCTAGCCCAGGTCAACATTAAGAGACAGAGAGGTCTATGGACACTGGGGACAGAGTCTGACCAGAAGCACACTGAGTGGAACATTGTAATGCTTAAGGACTAAAAGAGGACCAAGACATAGACTACAGTAAGACAAGGTCCCAGACCCATACCAGAGCATTATGATATCATGCAGAATTCAGGACAGGTGCCAACTGATAACATTGTTGATCACAAGCCATTTCTGGGTCACAGATACAGGGAAGACTGAGGAGGGTGGCCAAGAGTGGTATTCTAGGGTATGGTACAATACTATTGTACTGTAAGAAATGATGAAGGGGGATGCTTTCAGAGAAATTTGAAAAGATTGAAGTGATGCAACGTGAAGTGAATAGAACCAGAAGAACAACTTATACAAAGATAATAATATTGTAAAGTCAAACAAATTTGAAAGACTAAGAAACGCTCTGATCAGCGTAATGACGAACGACAATACTAACGATAAAACATGGTACCCACTTCCTGATACAGAGATGAAGAACTCAAAGCAAAATGATACTTTTTTAAAAACATGGCCAATGGGGAAATTTATTTTGCTTGACTATATGTGTTTCTAAGAGACGTTTTGTCTTTCTCAGTTGCGAGGTGAGGATGAAGGTAGGAGGGAGTAAAGGTGGATTTTTATTGAAACCATAAACCAAGTCCCAAAGTCCACTAGTATGAGTCTCTCCTCATTGGTAGAGATTAATGCCCCTGTGTGAGAGGCAGGACACGGTTAGAGTGGAAGAGAAGAAAGATCCAAGCTCTTTAGTTTCTTCAGTTCTTCTGGCTTCTAGCTTTGAGAAAGGAGATCTACAAAGTCAGGAGCAAATGCAAAGACTCTAGGAAGAAGACATAATGAGAGGAGCTGTCAGTATTGTTAATGTCCATATCCACAGATTGCTACATTAGAAAGTTCAGGAAATTTCCCCTTGGTTGAAATTTGGGGATCTCTTGACTGAACTGAGTTACCTTACTCCCAATGGAAACCTCTTCAATCTGTATTAAAATGTATATACTTTCTATGATTTCTGTTTTGCTAATAACTTGGATAAACAGGTTTCTTTGGAACTGGCATCTGGTGGAAAGGAGGTTGAGCTTAGGATACTCCTTTCATGATGAAACATGCTATCTGTCTCCAGAGAAAGAACTAATATTGTCTTAATACAGATTGAAGCATACTACCTTTCTTTCTTCCTCTCTGCCTGCCTTTCTTTCCTGCTTCCTTCCTCTTTCTTTCTTTCTCTTTCTCTTTCCTTCTGCCTTTCTTCCTTCCTTCCTTTCCTTCCTTCCTTCCTTTCTTCCTTTCTTTACTTCCTTACTTCTTTCTTTCCTTCCTGATTTCTTATTTGAGTCTTTGTGTACAAGATGACCAATATGGAAATGTTTTACATGACTGTGCATGTATAACCTATATAAAATTGCTTACTGTCTCAGGGAGTGGGGAGGAAAGGGAGGGATAGAATTTAGAACTCAAAATTTTTTTTTTAATTTAAAAAATTATTTTAACATATAATTGGAGGAAAATAAAATTAAAAAAAAAAAGAAATAGCAAGCAGGAGTTTAATTTAAGCCTAAAAATTGTATCTCCAAACCTAAGAATATTTAAGGGATCATATATAATTCTAGTCCAATATCTAACTATCATGAAGGGAGTAGCCTTTGGTCCTAACTTCCTGTTTTCCTTCCTTAAGGTATTAAAATCTCCCTTGAAGAAGCAGGGGAGGAGGGGAAGGAGACTCTACAGATATCTAGTATTGCCTTCCTGTGAGTCACATCAAGATAGTCACATCCCCTCCCCACCCCCAAAAAATCTTAATTTTAAAAAATAATGAAAGCTTGAGGAGAATTGGAAAGTTACCAGAGTAATGGAGATGAACAAATGTACCGGTTTTTGAAAAAAGAAAAATAATTGAGTCTGCAAAGTATAGGCCAATAATCTTAACTGTGATTTCTGGAAATTTTCTATAATATATTATTAAAGAGAAAATTAATGAGCATCTGGATAAGAAAGCAGCAATCACAAAAAGTCACCATTCTTAATCAAAACAGGTTCATTTGGAATTAATGCATTTCCTTTTTGACAAACTTACTAGATTAAAATGTTGGAGGGATGCTATAGATCTCATTTACGTAAATTTTAGTGAATCATTTGACAAAATCCCTCATGTTATTCTTGGGTACAAGATGGAGAGAATTATGCTTGACAGCTAAGTGAACTTGCAACTAGTTGAACATTTGTATCCAAAAAGTAGTCATTACTGACTTCCTGTTAAGTTGGATGCAGGTCTTTAGTGGAATGCCCCAGGGACCCTGTGCTTGCCCCTGTGCTATTTAACTTTTACTTTAAATCAATGACTTGGATAAAGGTCTGGATGGCATGTTTGTCAAGTATGTTGTAGAAGGCTATGAATTGTTCAGGTATGAATTGGACCAGATGGCGTCTGAAGTCTCTTTTAACTCTGAAATTCAATAATAAATGTTTATTTTTCAGTGCTTCTGTGAGCTTATCAGCAGGGACATTTACTCCATCAATGCAAAGCACAACTCATCCATGCCTTCCCATCATGTGTAATTGCATCCATGTTGTCTCATGTACTTTATCTCCCTCTATGATTTTTTTAATACCTCAGGGGTACTATTTACATAGATGGGCCATATATCTATTATTTCTTTCTCTTACCAAATAACTGGTCTACTACATTTTCTAATCATATATTTCCACACTGATATACTTTACATAACTTCTTTCTTTTAATTTTTTTTCTTTATTAATTTGTTGGTTTACTTTGAGTTTACAAGATTCAGTTCCCCAGTTTTTTGAGTTTCAAATTTTCTCTCCCTCCCTCTTCTTCCCCCCCCCCCACCATGGTGGCATACAATCAGGTATAGGATCTGCAGATGCTTTCACATTAGACATTGGTCAGGCTGAAAAAAAGGATTGTAATGGATGGAATGAACAATGGGAAAGAAGAAACCAAACCAAACAAGAAAGAGAAAGAGGGCGGGTAATTTGCTTCAATTTGCATTCAAACTCTGTTCTTTCTGGTTCTTTCTCTGAATGTAGACATCTCTCTCCATCATGAGTCTTTTGGAATTTACTTGTAGCCCTGCATTTCAGAAAAGAGTCTGGTCTATCAAAGTTGGTCATCACACATACATTGTATCTGTAATGGTGTACAAATTTTTCCCTGTTCTGCTCTTCTCACTCAGCATCAGTTCGTATAAGCTTCTCCAGGTAGATATGAAATCCATCTGCTCTTTGTTTCTTATGGTGCAATAGTATTCCATTACATTCATATACCTTAACTTGTTTAGCCATTCCCCAAATGATGGACATCCCCTTAATTTCCAATTCTTTGCTACCACAAAAAGAGCTGCTATAATATTTTTTTTTTACATATGGGTCTTCCTCCTGCTTCTGTGATCTCTTTGGGATACAACCCTAGAAGTGGTATTGCTGGGTCAAACGATATGAAATTACTTATAGCCCTTTGGGCATAATTCCATATTGCTCTCCAGAATGGTTGGATCAGTTCACAACTCCACCAGCAATGTATTAGTGTTCCAATTTTTCCACATCCTCTCCAGCATTTATCATTTTCCTTTTTTGTCATCTTAGCCAATCTGACCAGTGAGATGTGGTACCTTAGAGTTGTTTTGATTTGTATTTCTCTGATCAATAGTGATTTAGAGCATTTTTTCATATGCTTATAGATATCTTTCATTTCTTCCTCTTAGAACTGTCTGTTCATATCCTTTGACCATTTATCAATTGGGGATACATAACTTCTTAAACATTAATCATCATTGGAAGCATGCTGCTGCCTACTTACATTCTCCAGGTTTCCCCATTTTCCCTCAGGACACATTTGATTCCTTGAAAGACTGTAGTATATTCTAAGATTCACAATCATACAGAATGACCAGAAAAAAGTCCATATGAAAAATATGTTTTTGCATAGGTAACATCTTGAAAGAATTTGAAACACTCTGAAATTTTTCCAAATGCAATCTAGTCTGTTCTACTCCTCCCATTTTTGAGTCAACTCATGGCCCATTTGCAGTACCTACCCCAGTTTTATATGTTGTTGTTCAGTTGTTTAGTCATATCCAACTCTTTGTGAACCCATGGACCATATCATACCAGGCCCTTCTATCCTCCACTATCTCCCAAACTTATGTTCAGTGCTTCTATGACATTATCTATTATCTATATATCTATATCTATTATATATATATACATGACATTATCTATATTATCTTCTGTCATCCCCTTTTCCTTTTACCTATAATCTTTCCCAACATCAGGCTCTTTTCCAATGAGTCCTGTCTTCTCATTATGTGGCCAAAGTATTTAAACTTCAGCTGCAATATTTGACCTTCCAGTGAATAGTCTGAGTTAATTTCTTTATATACACTAATCCATGAATTCAATGGACTGACCACTAAACTATATGGCTGTTTTAACTTCTTATGGCAGTAATATGACCCCAATTGAATCATTTGAAATTTACAAATCACATTAAGCATTATTGACAGCTTATAGCTTGCTAAAAGTTTTCGATATGAAAATGCTAGTCTATATCTTTAGCTGAAGGAGTCTAGTCTCCAATTGATTCTAAGTGAAAATATTTCAAAATCCATTATTGTCCCCAACCTTTTCTTCTGAAAGATAAAATGACTCTAGTGACTTGATTTCAATAAAATATAATGGGCATATTCTCTCATGACTCCAACACCCTACAGTCCTACTTAAGCATCCCATTATTATGTCTGCTTGTTAAGTTAATGGTGATGGATTGTCATCTAATGACTAGCCTAATCAAATCAAGATTCATTGCCAAAAAGCTGATCAGCAGATGATTAATATTTTTATGACAACACACGAAGTTATCTAACATAGAGAAGCACAGTAAAGAATGCACATATAAGTGAAACTGCACATTGCTTGATATGTTAAAATTATATTTCTAACATATCCAGCTTATTATTCAATGAGTAATAAAATTTTCAGCCAAAAATATTCTTTAAGGATCACCCTCCCATTTTATATATGAGAAACATGAGACTCAAATAGGTTTCAACAAATAACTTGCTTAAGACATACAACTAGTATGCAGCAAATCCAGTACTTAAAAATACATATTTTTTTGCTTTTCTGATTTAATAACAACGATGGCTAGTATTTATGTGTCGTTTTAAGATTTAGGTGGTAATACACGCCAAAATATTCATAGCAGCATTTTTTTTTTTTGCTTTTTAGAAGGGGAAGGGCAGGGCAGTTGGGGTTAAGTGACTTGCCCAAGGTCACACGGCTAGTAAGTGTTAAGTGTCTGCTGGATTTGAACACAGGTCCTCCTGACTCCAGGGCCAGTGCTCTATTCACTGCATCACCTAGCCTCCCCATATAGCAGCATTCTTTGTGGTAACAAAGAATTGGAAACAAAGATGATGCTTATCAATTAAGGACTGACTAAACAAATTGTAGCGCGATGCAATTAAATATTACTGAGCTTTAAGAAATGGCAAATATGATTAGTGTAGAGAAGTGCAAAAAGACATAACATGAACTGAAACCAAGTCAAATAGCCAGAACCAAGAAAACGATCCATACAATGGATTACAGAAAAAAGAGCACAATGTAAAGAACAATAACCACAGGATAATCAAAAGTGAAAGTTGCATAGAACAAGCATGGCCTCAAAGACTAGAGGAGAAGACACCTTCCCTCACTCCTTTGTAGAGGTGGGAGGTCCACCAGAATGGAGCATTGCATGTGTATAGGTATGTGTATGTTTGTGTACATGCATGTGTATGTGTGTATACATACATGCATTTATGCATACGTGTATATATAATATGCACACATTCAGACTTCTATGTGTGTACACACACACACACACACACACATTCAGACTTAAAATACCTTGATAAATTTTGCTGATTTTTTTCACTTATTCCTCTTCTTTCTCTTTAAAAAATATTATTCGGTATATATAATGGCTCTCTGAGAGATGTAATGACTCTCTGAGAGGGGGAGAGGGTGGGGGAGGGATACTGGGGAAAATGGCAACATAAAAGCAAAAGATATCAATAAAAATTTATTTTTTCTAAATGTTGAGGGGGGGGGAAGATTTGCAACATGTTGACATATGTTATCTGTTTGGATCCTCACAACAGCCTTGTGAGAGAGGAGCTATAATCATCCCCATTTTACAGATGAGGAAATTGGGGCTAAAAGAAGTTAGTGGACTTGCCCAGGGTCATATAACAACTGAGTGTCTGAGTCCGGATTCAAACTCAGGTCTTCCTAACTTTCTGTTCAGTGCTAATGTGATCTGTGTGCAGCTGCAGAAATGCAGGAGAAAGGTTGTCAGGTCCACTTGGTCCCTTCAGTGTTGCTAAGTGAAGCTCCAGAGTTTAATAAGTCTACCCATAGCACTAGCTGCTGAGATCATGATGGAATTTGAAAGTCTGGGGAGCTTGGGGGGTTCAAATCTGAGATTTCATTGGTACAAGGAATTCCCTGTGAAGCAGCTGGCTGGTGCAATGGATAAAGTATTAAACATGATGCCAGGAAACTCTGAGTTCATATTCTGCCTCAGAGATTTACTAGTTCTTTAATGATAGACAAATCACTTAATCACTCTCAGTCTCAGTTTCTTCTTCTGTAAAATGGGGATAATTATAGCATCTACCTTGCAGGACTATTATGAGGATGAAATTAGAGATAATTATGTGTGTGTGTGTGTGTACACACACACACATATGTGTTAGCTATTATTATCTACCAAGTAAGATGAGCAACTATTCTTCAGAGTGTTGGGGAATTGTCTGGGGGAGCACTGATACACGGCCATTATGTGGCTGAGACAGGACTTGAACTCTAAGTTTCACCACCCTAACACCTTCTTGCTGTACATAGTATCATATCATGGCTGCCACTGAAGGAATGTAATCACTGTGGACCAAATATTGAGTGAGCCTAGGTAAATTTCCTCTGAGGGGGTTCAAGCTTATCAAAAAGAAATACTTTTATTTGAAGAGTTCCCTTGCTGTGCTTTCTAGAAGTGGCTAAATTTCTAGCAAAAGAGTAGGAAATGGGGGAGATTAGCCTTGTTGTGAGAGCTGTCCCCCAACATGTAGCATGGGAATGTCACTATATGGCTGAAAAGGAGACAGAAGGGACATCTCTAGCCTCTTCTCCCCCAAGCCTTCTCCAAGGGAGACTTTCATTCGTGCCAGGAAGGGAAGCAGGAAGTTGAAACCAAAAGCTTGGTCACTCTGTTCCCTTTAGAGAGACAGAGGGTACCAGACTAGAATTACATTTTTTTGCTACATCAAATATTACTATACTAGAGGATCTAGTATTTCAGGTTCAATATAACTTTTCATCACTGTTTCATTAATGGGGGGGGGGGACAGGACCCCAAGAAACAGAAGAACTCAAGTGAAATGAAGAGACTGAAACCCTCCCCTTCTAATCAACTCTGCTTCGCATCTCAGGCTAGCACAGGGCGTTCATCTCCACCAGTAAGGAAAGAGTTCCATTCCAATGGGTTTTGGAACTCAGGTTACAGCCTGAAGCAAGTTTTGGCTTGCTTTGCACAAAAGAGTAATAAATAACAGTGCTGTTGAGAAAGAAAAATCCCTAGCAGTTGAAGATATCTCCTGCAGATGGCAGGAACTCAGCAGAGAAAAAGTCCAGCAATAGATGGCAGTAGAATTTCTGCAGAAAAGCAAACAGGAGCAGCTTGGTCCAATGGCAGCTAGCACTGGAGATAGAGTGGGGCAGCGGTGGGGCTCCCCGATGCTGGGAAAGGCACTCCAGCCTGGATACAACACTAAGAGCATAAGGTGATTGGGGAGTGTTCCCTCCCCCGCTGGAAGCATGGGAATCTATGGAAAATAAAACTGTTCTTTAAACCTTGAGGGATTTTCTTGTTATTTAACTTGGTGTTCTGTTAAATATATTTTGCTTTGAACTAATAAAGCCATTTGATCTGATCTAGAAAAGAGATCCATTGGAAAATGAGACAGATGTTGGAACTGATGAACCAAACAGTACCCCAAACCTGAGAAGCAGAAAGGGAACGCAGAGTTGTGGGGAGCTAAGGGGAACTCTGATAAAATGGAATTATGTGACAGACTTGTAGTACTTTCATTGATTCTAGATTGTTTACTATTGTAAAAAGCAATCTCTTTATCTTTTACATCAATATAAGGCAGTAAGATGGCACACAGTAGATAGAGTTGATAGGTCTGGAGTTCAGAAGATCTGAGTTCAAATTTGACTTCACAGACATTTTCTAGCTGTGTGATCTTGCATAAGTCACAAACATTGTCTTCTTCAGTTTCTTTGATTGCAAAATAGGGATAATAACATCACCTACCTCCCAGGGTTATTATATGGATTAAATGAGATGATATTTGTCACATTCCTGATTCATAGAAGATATTCAGTAATTTTTTTTCTTCTTTCCAATATTTTCCTAATGATACTAAAAAATTTTGAATCACAGCATATTATTATTTCAAAACAATCATAGAACTGTTTACACTCCTATATGGGAAGTTGATAGCATGTAACCCTTAAGAACTTTATCATCATTAGGGAAGTTAAAAGAAATCTATTAAGACAGAGGGCATGGGGTGGCTAGGTGGCACAGTGAATAGAGTACCAGCCCTGGAGTCAGGAGGACCTGAGTTCAAATCTGGCCTCAGACACTTGACACACTTACTAGTTGTATGACTTTGGGCAAGTCACTTAACCCCAATTGCCCTCCAAAAAGCAAAAAACAAAAAAGACAGAGGGCATAAGGCAGTTAAGTTGGGAAGATCTCAAAAGAGGAATGGAAGAGAAATGCACTGGGGAAGATAGAGAGGAAAAACACACACAGAGAATTAAAATAAGAGGTTGGAGCAGAATTTATTATATTTCAGCTGAAGCAAAAAAGGTAGAGGTAGCTATTACGATCTCAAGCAAAGCAAAAGAAAAACCAGACAATTAAAAGAGGTAATCAGGCAAACTACATTTTGCTAAAAGGTACCATAGACAATGGTTTGATTTTAATACTGAGCATATACACATTAACATAGCAACCAAATTGTTGAATGAAAAGTAAAGAAGTTTCAAGAAGAAATAGATAGTAAAATAACACTAGTGGAAGGACCCCAATATACCCCTCTCAGATCTAGATAAAACTTATGATAAAATAGTCAAGAAAGAAGTTAAAGAGATGAATAGGGGGCGGCCAGGTAGCACAGCGAGTAAGAGCACCGGCTCCAGTGTTGAGAACACCTGGAGATCGAATCCTGGGCTGAGACACTTAGCACCCACCCAGAAACACCTGGCCGTGTAACTTTGAGCAAGTTACTTAACCCCAATTGCTTAAGGGTGGCCAGGTGGCTCAGCAAGTAAGAGCACTGGCTCCAGTATCGGGATGACCTGGATCAAATCTGGGCTCAGATACTCAGCACCACGCCCAGAAATAATAACTGGCCGTGTAACCTTGAGCAAGTTACTTAACCCCAATTGCTTTAAAAAAAAAAAAAGAGAGATGAATAGAATTTTAGAAAAGTTAGATATGATAGACTTCTGGTGAATATTGAATGGGAACCAGAAGGTGTCTCAGCTCTGCATGGCAATTTCACAAAAATTTGCCATATATTAGGGCATGAAATTTAAAAAACAAATGCAGAAAAGCAGAAATGTTAAATGTAGTCTTTTCATACAATAATGCAATAAAAATTACATTAAGTAACAGACTTTGGAAGCATAGATAAAAAATTAATTGGAAACTAAATAATCTGATACCAAAGAATGAATGGGTCAAAGAAGAGATCATAGAAACAATTGATAATTTCATTAAACATAATGCTAACAATGAGACAACATACCAAAATTTGTGGGATGGAGCCGAGGCAGTACTTAGGGGAAAATGCATATCCTTAAACACTACAATTAATGAAAGAGAGAAAGAACAGATCAATGAATTGGGCATTCAACTAAAAAAATAACAAATTAAAAATCCCCAATTAACAACCAAAATAGAAAACCCAAAAATCAAAGGAGAGATTTATAAAATTGAAAATAAAAGATGAACAAACATTGAACTAATAAATAAAACTAGGAGCTGGTTTTATTTTAAAAAATAATAAAACAGATAAACCACTGGCTAATTTGACTATTAAAAAAAGAAAGAAGAAAACTAAATTAAGAGTAACAAAAATGAAAACAGCAATGAACAACCAATGAAGATGACATTAAAACAATTATTAGGAGATATTTTGCCTGACCGTATGCCAATAAAATTGACCATCTAAAGGAAATGAATGAATATTTACAAAAATACAATTTGCCCATATTAATGGAAGAGGAAATAAAATACTTAAATAACTCTATCTTAGGAAAAGAGAAACCTGAACAAGCCATGAATGAGCTTCCTAAGAAAGAAACTCCAGGATCAGATGGATTAACAAGTAAATTCTACAGATATTTAATGAGAAATTAGTTCCATTACTAATAAGCTATTTGAAAAATTAAAGTAAGAGTCCTACCAAATTCCTTCTATGACACATACATAATTTTGATACCTAAACAAGGGAAAGCAAAACCCTAGACAATTCCCCAACACTCTAAAGAACAGTTGTTTATTTTACTTGATAGATATTTTCTAGTCTATTGAGACTGGTGTGGGGTAGGTTGATTCTGTCATCCAGTATACTAGCTATCCCTCTCAGTTGGTCAATTAACAAACATTTGTTAAGTACCTACTGTGTGCTAGGAAGGTGTACTAGCTGGAAATGCATAGAAAAGCAAAACAAACAATCAAACATAAAAACCATCACCCTACTCTAAAAGAGCTCATAATTCAACAGGGGAGACAACATGCAAACATCTGTATACAGGATAAATGGGAAATAAGCAATAGACAGAAGGAACTAGCATTAAGGGGAATGAGGAAAGGTTTCTTGGAGAAGATAGCACTTGAAGAAAGCAAGGGAAGTCAGGAAATGGAGTTGAACAGGTCCTCACTTTCTTATTGGCTACTTATTTGATAATCAGACTCTCTATCATGGTACCATCCACACTACTGGGGAAAAAATGGTGAATGAGGCCAATGATAGATTCCCAGGGTGTTCCAGTAGCAATTTAGCTCCAGTTTTATAGCAATACATTAATTTTTAGCAAAATTCCATTATTAAAAAAAATCAAATGAAAGTTTTGTTTGGGAGGGGGGTTTGGAAAGGAAATATATTTGAATTTATACATAAGGAGATGTGTGGCTAGAGTATTCTGCTTGGAATTAAGAAATTTGGGTTCAGATCCTACCCCTGATGCTCACTAGCAGTGTGGCCATGAATATGAGTCATTACCTTTCTGAGCCTGAATTTTCTTATCTGTAAAATGGGGATAGTAATATCTGCATCAGAGTTATGGTGAAGTTCAAATGAGACAAGGTATGTCAAACTCTTTGTACACTTTAAAGTGGTATTTGTTCATTTTTATTACAATTGCCAAGAAGCTGTCTCATCACTTTTGATATAAATGTGAATGGGAATATTAGAGGTGAAATATAACAGTACACAGCATTACAAGAAATATGACCCTGGGTACTTAAAGCAAACACATAGTGACTGATTCTCACAAATTTCCATGAGACCTATGAATGTTTTCACAGACCTCATCTCTCTATGCCTGGAAGTTCAATAGAAAGTATTTGAAAGCCCGGATAATATTTCAACTGGTTGCCTTGTTGTACAGGAGTTTCTTTCATTTGTCTTACATTACTTTGTATCCACTAATATGAGAAAGCAAGCTTCCTTCCATAAAGCAAAGAAACAGATCAAAAGGATTAAAGTTATAAATATACATACATACAAATACTGGGTGTCCTTAAAGTCTGGACACATAGGAAATCTCATTAATTAATGCATATTTTCAAGGAATGAAAGGAATGGAATTTTCAACATTTTATTTAATTAGCATAAATGAGATTTCATAGGAAGACATAGGAGACACATTGGAAATCTCATTAATTAATTAAATTAAATTAATCTCATTAATATGGAAAAGTCCCCCAATAGCTTAATGAAAGCTTTTATTCCATATAAATTGTCATGGCTAAAATTTATGCTAATTAAATAAAATGTTAAACATTGTATTCACTTAAATGCTTTGTTTGCCTCAGTTTCTTCTTCAGTAGAAAGAGCTGGAGAAGGAAATGGCAAACCATTTCAGTACCTTCATCAAGAAAATGCCAAATTGGGTCACAAAATGTTGGACACGACTGAAAATGACTGAAAAGCACATATATACATACGTAAGCAATCACACACACACACACACACATATGCACACACAAACAAGCAAGTTGGATTGACATTTAAACATTCTCAAATACTTTTTCAAATATTCCTTCTACGGCATTCTGCAAGCTGGAAACACCTGCAGCAGTAATGTATTTTTTTTAAATGAGCTTTAGATTAAAATATTTAAAACAATGAATGAACATTTTGGATTTTTTAGTTCATAGCTCTCAAAGCCTAGGTAGAGAGAAAACCTCATTTTAAAAAGTTGCCTCTCGGCATTTTCTTTTGTATGTATGCAAAGTATGTGGGGAGAAGGAATATATTTGGAAAGTTAAATGAGATCTTTGTAATCTAAACCCTTACAGGAGAAATGAAGCTCACAGTGGGCTTTAAGCAGAGAAATGAAATGATTCTAAAATCAAAGAACAAGCACTGAGGAAACAGTATATAATAAAACTAGTTTGAAATCCTTCAGTGAGAGGTCCTCTATGAATTTCTATTGAACAAGCATTCACATTAACCCTTTGGCTGTTCTTTCAAGCATGGAACAGCATGGGGCAGCATGGGGCAGTCCTCCTTCCACAGATAGAGTGCAAGGGAAGAGATATTCTCCAAGAAAGACAGAAGCAAATATAAAAATAGAACCAAGTGAATAATACATATTTACCTGGCAGGGACTCTATCTGGTGAAAATTTACTTGGAAATATAAAGATACTAATAATAACAAAAATAATAATAATTAATATGCCATTCAAGGTAATCATTCTTTAGAGAAATTCAATGCAGCATTTTCATTTGAATTCTTTATAACATTGTGTAACTTTCACCAAGAAAAAAGCTCCTAGAAGACAGATAACTTATTGTAAAGCAACATTAAGACTGAAAAATTCAAACTCCAAGGCTACATAGATATGCATACACACACACATACACATATTCAAAACTAAGGCTATCCCAGCAATATTAATATGCTACAGTGAGCATAATTATGTAGGTTGGATTATCTTTTACACTAAGCTGCAGGGTTTATATAACAGCCCCACATGTGATGATACTAGTTTCACTAGCCTGATTTATACCTATTGGTGGGCCAAAGTTGAAGGAGGAAAGGTGAAATATCAAGGGACCTTAAAGAATTTTGAAGATGAATAGAGACAACAGAGGGCAATGGCAAAAAGAATGAAGAGAACCTTTTTATACCCTCAAGTCACTTTCCTATTCTAAGTCTCTAATACTGAGATCTTTGACACAGAAACCAGATCCATGCTTAGGTAGCTAATGTACTGAGTTGGTTAAAGAATAAGCCAGGTCAAGGGGCAGGTGATGAGCAGCCATGGCAATGAGTTGAATATGATTAGAAGACAATGGGAGTAGAATGGGATCTGGAACTGTGTAAATTAGGTTGGTAGAATAAATTTTAAAGTTGGGTAAATGAGAATCTATGCTGACCATCTTGGATTCTTATGCTTATCTATTTTGATGAAATGTTTATTCTCATTTTGCATGAAAACTTGATTAATTAATAAATGCTGCAGAGACCAAGACAAAAAGAAGATGATTTTTCTTAGAGCAGGACAATGCCAAATGAACCACAATCTAATTGAATAATCCATAATAACCTTTAAACTAACAAGAGTTGAATGACATCATACCTAAAGCAGAGAAACTATAGACAAGTAACAGCCAGCTCTCTGAAACCCAGAGAAAGAACTTGTTGGTTCTCCAAGAATGCCCTTAGGTGTTGAGTGGTACTCTTGAAAAGTGGGGCTAAGGGGTGGCCAGGTGGCTCAGCAAGTAAGAGCACCGGCTCCAGTGTTGGGACGACCTGGAGATCAAATCCCGGGCTCAGACACTCAGCACCACACCCAGAAATAACTGGCCGTGTAACTTTGAGCAAGTTACTTAACCCCTATTGCTTAAAAAAAAAGTGGGGCTAAGTGATTAGCTGTTAGCATTTACAGAAAGGAATAGCGACCAACTGTTATAGTTAACTTTTGTTGATTTTTATTTCTGTGCTTGTTTAAAATCTGATCTCCATATTTCAAAGATTTTAATTTCCATAGTTCCTTAAATAGTATTATGAACAATTCTAAAGATATATTGTCCCCTTCTGCATTTGGAAAGTTAGTGTTAAATGGTTTCTAAAAAAGATAGGCTAAATAGTATCAATGCAGTAAAAATAAAGTATTCAAATAGATTAACAAGCAAAATCAACTTAACATTTTCATGAAAAGCAACAGATGAAAGGCTAAACAAAAACACTTTTCATGTTATTTTCTTCTCTTTCCAGTAATTGACTTTTACAGATACAACATTGCTCCCATTAAGTCTTATAAAGACTTTATAAAGAGTGTCAATCATAAAGTAATGGAACCTTCAGAGAAGAAAGATTTTAAAGGGGAAGCCTGAAGGTGATATTCAGTATCACAGAGGCTATAACACTATACATGAGTAACATATAACCAGGGGACTTCCCAGACACCTGGAAAAGAATGGGAGGACAGGAAGGAGAGCTTAGAATCATAGCTTCACAGAGACTTTAGGGCTGGAATGAACCTCTGATTTCCTTCTGCTCCAGCCTTCTCAACTTAGAGAAGAAGAAAGAAGAATCAGAGGTGATGTGACTCAGAGTAAAAGTCAAAAAATAAAAATCTTCAGGGTCCTGAAAGTGCATAGCAGGAAGAATCAGCCAGATAACATAATTTAAGCTTATTGTAAATTTAGAATTAGGTCCAGTAATAATATGACTAAGGAGATAAGTAGCTGATTACCAGCAGCTCGTGTGCCCCTAGGGGTCTAGAGAAAACACCAATTACTTGGGTGCAGTCCCCTAGAGACCTGTAAGAGTTAATATAGCTCCAAAGGTGGACCACCTACTGTACGCCCCACTCCTCTGCAGGTCTCAGCTTACTGCCTCCATATGAATTCATCACTTGCTCTGGTACTTAGCTTTATGGGGATATAAATTCCTTATTCACTGCTCCGTGTGAATCTAATTCCAAATTTATGTTGCAGTCACTCTATCTTATCTTCAATTTCCCCATCAGACCTAGGGAATTCTTTCAGGCCATTGGGGATACATTTAGTAAAATCACTACATAAGAATTATTAAATGACCCCCCAGGAGACTGGAAAAGTTACCATAATTATCTTTTACAAGATGAGCAATTTCTTCCCTAGCTACTTCTAATAGGATCAAGCCCTACAGATGTAAAGGTACATACTACAGATTCAATATTTTCTCTATTACATCCTTTCAGTAAATAAGATCAACAATAAATTCTTTTTTGTTTCACTCATCCATAATCTGTGAGATTTTTTTATTTTTTTAATAAAATTATTTATTTTTAGCAGTCATTTAATTTTTTTATTTCTAAATTCTATCCCTCCCTTCAGTTCCTCTCCCCAGCCATTGAGAAGGCAAGCAAGATGATATCAATTATACATGTGAAATCATACAAACCATATTTCCATATTAGCCATGTTACAAAAAAAGAAAGACAAGAGAAAGTGAAAAAAATTTATACTTTGATCTGCACGCAGACTTCATCAGTTCTCACTCTGGAGTTGGATAACATTTTTCATCATGAGTCCTTTGGAGTTGTCTTGAATCATTGTATTGCTCAGAGTAGTCAAGTCTTTCACAGTTGATCGTCGTTAAAATATTGCTTTTACTACATAAAATATTCTCCTGGTTCTGCTCATTTCACTTTGCATCAGTTCACATCTTTCTAGATTTTTCTGAAAGCATTTTGCTCACCATTTCTTATAGCACAATAGTATTCCATCACAATCAAATAACAACTTGTTCACCATTCCTCAATTGATGCACATCCCCTCAATTTCAAATTCTTTTGCCACTATAAAAAGAGCTGCTATAAATATTTTTATACATATAGTTCCTTTTCCTTTTTCTTTGATATTTTGGGATAGAGATCTAATTGGGATATTACAGGCTCAAAAGTTATGCACAGTTTTATAGCTCTTCGGGCATAGTTTCAAATTGCTCTCCTGGATAGTTGGACCAATTCCCAATTGTACCAACAATGCATTGGTGTCCCAATTTTTCTACATCCCCTTTCAGCATTGTCATTTTCCTTTTCTAACATCTTAGCCATTCGGGTAAGTATGAGGTGCTACCTCAGAGTTATTTTTAATTTGCATTTCTCAATTCAATAGTGGAGCAACTAGGTGGCACAGTGGATAGGGTGAAAGGTCTGAATTCAAATCTGACCTCAGACACTTACTAGCCATGTTACCCTTAGCAAATCACTTAGTTCTGTTTCCCTCAGTTGTCTTATATGTAAAATGAGCTGGAGAAAGAAATGGTAAACCACTCTAGTGTCTTTGTCAAGAAAAACACAAATGGGGTCACAAAGAGTTGTACACAGCTGAAACAACTGAACAACCTCAAAAATCAAAAATCATTGCTCTATTTAGAGCATTTTTTCATAATATCCATGATAAGTTCTAAGAGTTTAAAATCTTCACCTCTTTTAGAAATCTTTAAAATGAGTTCCTCAATACTATCAAAACTCTGTCCAGAAGAGACTTCTTTGTATCCTTGGCATAATCTAGTTTCTGTCCTTGTCTGTGTTTTCTTTAGTGATATTTCTGCTTCCATACGGGCACTGTGATGTTAAAGTCCACGTGTGGTATTTCCACTGTCATTGGAGAAAAAAAAAACTCGTTAGAAATCTTGACAGATCTTTTCTATTTATCCTCTTTTTTATTGTTCTCCTTCCAATTTCATGCTCTTAATGTAGAAAGAGTGGTGTGGTAAGCAAGGCTTCTCAGCAACTGTTATTTGTTGTGCTCACCCTAGTGTTGACTAATTACCTACATAGGTTTCTTTCTTTGACCCAGGAAATAATAATAAAAAGATGTACAATTATATATTTTTAGTTCTCAGTCCTCATACAATAACAGTGTTCTGGCAAAACACCTAAATATAAAATCTATTATTCTCTTCCAGGGATGCTCTGCCCCATCCATCAGCAATTGCTTCCTCACAACTACAAAATCACTAAGTATACTAATACTAGAATATAATTGTGGTTAACATTGTTTATAAAGAAAAGCAAATATTTAAAACAAAGAAAGGTAAATAGACTAGAGGGAGTGCTTCCCTCAAGCTACCATGAGGGAGCTCAAGTAGAGAAAGAAGATATGGAATTACCACCTTGGAGTCTATGGTGGTGGAAAGAAGGAGGAGGTCAATACCATAGCATCTGTCCAGTTACTCTTTGTGCTTGATCAACCTTCACATCCTTGCTCCTGGAGTCCTGGGCCTGGGCCTTGTGGCTGCTGCTTGTGTGTACACTTTCCTAATTCCTCCTCCTAATTCCGTACAGATCTTCAAAGCCTTACTATTCCATGTGTTTTCTACATGTCCAATTAGGGGTTGGGTTCCTCTTTGAGCCTGACTTCCTATACTGACTGAACTGAACTAAATTCTAAAGGTGTCTTAAAGCTGTTACTTATTGTTCTATGTTGTCCCCCCCCCCCTTTCTAATTGACTCACAGGACCTGTTTGTACCTCATAAGGAGTCCCACTTTTAAAGTACTGACAATTAAGTTATTGATTATAGATGATCTAAAAACCATGGGGAATGCCCAATGCACTTTTTTCTCTTTTCTGATACTGTTAATAGAAGGGGGACACATAAGACTAAGGCAAGAATAATTTTTAAAATTTGTTTCTTTGCTTCCTGAGCTGCCATAGTCATACATGCATGCATGCACACATGTGCACAATGAACACACATCGCACATATATGCATATATGTGTTTGTGTCCATATACATACATGTAAAGATATAAATGTGTGTATGCAGATATGTGTATACATACATGCATGCATGCCAAGTGACTCTCCTACTGGTGAACAGACTCTCTGTCCTTAGCTAAGCTAGTCCTCAGAAATCAGATAAAATTTGTTACCAAGATTATAACTGAAGCCCTTCCAACATGGTAGAACCTGCCTGGGCTTTTGCTTTTCTGGTAAGCCTTTAAGAACTCAGGAGTCATCTTCATGACATGATGAGGCATCAGAAAAGGACTTTGGGGTAGGGGAAGAAGGGGGAGAGAAGTTACCTAAGAGGTAATCTATTTCAATCTCTTTATTTTATAGATGTGGATGCTGAGTCCCAGAGGGTTAAATGATTTACTAAAGGTCACACAGGTGGAATGTATCAGAACCAAGATTTAAAACCAAGTTCTGTGACTATATGTACAGAACTCTTATTATAATCTCATAGCTATCACTACTTAAAACATAGATTCCATTGGAGGTGATATGTTTCAGCATCCTTATTTCTAACATTAGTCTTTGAATTGCCCTTTGGGCTATGATTCTTTTATTTATTTGTTAATTTATTCATTAAGTAATTAATTTACTTATTTATTTATTTTCAGTTCCAAATTCTTTCCTTCCTTACCTCACCCATTGGGAAGGCAAGAAATATGAAACTAATTATACATATAAAGTCATACAAAAATATTTCCGTACTATATGTGGGGAGAAAGAGACCAAAAAAAAATGTGCTTAACTCTCCAATTAGAGGTCATCAGTTTTCTATCTGGAGATGGATAGCATTCTATTCAATGAGTTTGTTGGAGTTGTAGCGGATCATTGTATTGTTTAAAGTTACTAAGTCTTCCCAATTGCTTATATTTACCATATTACCCTTACAGTGTATGGTGCTCTCCTAGTTTTGTGCCCTTTAGATCAGTTCACATAGGTCTTCCAGGTTTTATTGAAACCATCATTTTTATCATTTCTTGCAGCATAATAGTATTTCATCACATTCATAATCCATAACTTAGTTAACCATTCCTCTCTTGATGAGCATCCCCTCAGTTTCTGATTCTTTGTCACCACAAAAACAGTTACTATAAATATTTCTGCACATGTGAGCCTTTTTCCTTTTCTTTTGATCTCCTTGGGGTATAGATCTAGTAGCAGTATTTCTGGGCCAAAGTGTAGCCATAGTTTTACAGCCCTTTGGCTGTAAATTTCAAATTGTTCTCAAGAATGGTTGGGCTGGTTCACAGATCCACCAACAGTACATTAGCAGACCTATTTTCCTACATCCCCTCCAGCATTTGTCAATTTCCTTTTCTGTCATTTTAGCCGAACTGATGGCTATGGGATGGTAACTCTGAGTTGTTTTAGTTTGCATTTCACTAATTACTAGCTATGTAGAGACTATTCATATACTTTGACTTTATCAATTGGAGAATGCCTCTTTTTTTTTTTTTTACAAATTTGGCTCAGTTATCTATATATTTGGAAAATTAGACCTTTATCAGAGAAACTTACTGTAAAATGTTTCCCAGTTCCATTTTCCTTCTAATTTTTGCTGCAACAGTTTTGTTTATGCAAAATCTTTAATGCAACCAAAATTATCCATCTTACCTCCAATGAACCTATTTTTTGTTCCTTCATGGATTCTTCTCCTATTCATGGATCTGACAGGTAATTTCTTCCAGGTGCCCCTAATTTGATTATTATATCCTTTACATCTAAATCATGTACCTATTTTGAGCTTAGATTGATATATAGTGTGAGATGTTCATCCATGCCTAGTTTATGCCCAAATGTTTTCCAATTTTCCCAGCAGATTTTGTCAAACAATGACGTCCTTCCCCAGTAGCTAGTAACTTTGGGTTTATCAAACCATACTCATTAAGTCACTGTGCTCATTATAAACCTAATCTATTCCATTAATCAACCACTCTATTTCTTATCTAGTACCAATTTGTTTTGATGTTACCACTTCAAAATATATTTTGAAATCTAGTAGCACTAGGCCCCTTTCCTTCACATTTTTCCCACTGATTTCCTTGATACTCCTGACCTTTTGTGCCTCCAAATGAATTTTGTTATTTTTTTCTAGGTCTACAAAGTAATTTTTCTTATTGGTATGGCACTAAATAAATAAATTTAGGTAATATTATCATTTGATTGTTGCTTTGCCTTTTTACTTTTACTTCATTTACACATAATAGATTCTGTTCCAGGTTCTCATTTTATTCTGGGTGTGTTGTCTGCTATCATCTGTTTTATGGGTGAGTTTATTACATTTACATTCACAATTATGTCTGCTTACTATTTATTTCCCTCCATCCTATTTTCTTCTATTTATCCTTCTCTTTTTTTACCTAGTCCTCTCCTCAAATGTCTCTTTTGCTTCTGATTCCCTCCTCCTCTTAATCTGTCCCCTCTTATTACCCAACTCCCTTTCCCTAAACCCCTTTAACTTTGTTGTATTCCTTATGATTTCTCATTAATATTTGCCCTTTTATGCTTCTCTTGAGTCTTGTGTTCCTTCCACAAATCCTCCTGAGGATTCCCACCTTATGTTTTAGGGACCTTTCTCTTTAGTCATTGTACAGATACTCGAGTCCTACATTTGAAAAATCAGCTGTGTTGATAGAAGAAAGAAATGTATAGCCCAAGTGAAATCAAAGAATGACTTGGAGGTTTCGTTGTAATTTAAGCTCAACGTGAAATGAAAATATGACAGCAGACACAACCAAGAAGACCTGAGTTAAAATCCTGTCTCTAACACATTCTGGCTATGTGACCCTGGGTAAGCTCTTAGTACTCTGGGTCACGCTCTAACTTCTTGTGAAGAGGATACCAAGCTGCACTGGTAGAGAGAGTTTTCTTATCTGAGAGTTCTCTATGCCAATTAAATCTCATTCATTAATTTAACCCAGACAACAGCCAGGTCAGTCAACTATTGCCTTCACTCTAAGGGCTGAAAAAATGGAGGCTTTGGGCTTAAATTACTTGACTAAACAAAACTAGATAATGGGGGAACCAAGGCTTAACCACAGGAATTGTTCCTACAATATCCTGCCCATAGTCAACACTTAAATATTTGTCTCTTTGTATATTTTATTGAATGTGAAAAGGGTTATGGGCTTATCAAAGGAAGGAGAAGGCTTATAAATGCTATCTTCACCTACTTCCTCTTCCTTTTGGGTGTATCATTAAGGATGATCACTGTGTGGGCTTTGCTTTGGGAGGTAATGTAAATCTAACACCAGAGGGGAAAAGGGGGGAGGTGCATTGGTATTTGGTACCAGAACAAAAGAATTGAGGAGAATGGCTCTCAGAAAAAAAAAAAATCATCCAGCCCTTTCAGGACACAGTGCTATTGATGGGCAGAGATGAGAGGAAGTGCTTGCATAAGATTATTCATTAGATGATGATTTCTTATAACCACATAATTAAAATTCAGTTCAATTCACAGATGTTTGTTAAATGACTCTGTATAGCACTGTGTTTGATACTGAGTTGGGAATTAGCACTAAACACCCTTCCCATAACTCCATTCTACAATGCGATTGAAGAGGCAACACATAGATATCAAAGAGTTAAATAAAAGATGACAATATATAAATCAATGCCAAAATTAGTGGTAATGACTGTGTTATGGGAGGAATTCAGAAAAAAAGTATAAAGCGATGTACAGACCTGGTCCCTGTATCATTGTACATGGAGACATCATAGTGAAGTTCAAGAAAACATTCAGCCTGGAAGGGAGTTCAGATATCATCTACTCTAGGAGTTCTTAACCTTTTTCTTCTATCATGGATCCCTTTGGCAGGCTGGTGAAGACTATGGACTCAATGGAAAAATTATTTTTAATGCAGAAAATAAAACTCAGGATTATAAAGGAAATTAATTATATGGAAACTTATTTTTAATTTTTTTAAGTTCATGTACCTTAAGTCTATAAGAACTCCTGTATCTCTTCCCTATGTGCCTGAAAAATAATTCCCTCTATCCACTGACTTGTTGAGAAATGTTTAATAACTGGCTTGGGGAAGGGGGGTTGTTAAATGTACACGGGACACACCTTTAAGTTTATTCTGCATCATTAACATTTTCATCATCACTTTCTTATGTCTATGCAATCAACAAAATAATAAATCAAGCCAGATTTGTAGCATTTGCTGATTTCTAAGGTAAATGCTTATACTGAAAATTTTGCCATCATCACTCTCAAGAAGGCAACACTGACTTCAGCCACTTCCCAACTAGTATCACCTATCATCCACACTTTTAAGGTTGCTTGTTGTTTTATCCAAGTCACTGATAAAAATGTTGAATGGTATATATTCAGTCTTTGCTGGAAGACCTCCAGAACAAGGGAACCACCTGCCTTCCAAAGCAGCCTATTTTAAGATAGGAAATTTTTCCTTAGATTGAACTAAAGGCTGCCACCCTTCAGTTTCCACTTACTTCTCCTAATTCTCTCCTCTGGAGACATGTAAAATAAATGCAACCCATCTTTCCTATGACAACCCTTCAAATACTTAAAAAGAGCGATCATTTCCTCCCCTGAGTCATCTTTTCCAGGATAAACATCCCTCATTCCCCAAAAATGCCCTTATATGACATAGTTTCCGATTGTCTTGCCTGGTTGCCCTTGTTTGGAAATCCTCTAGGTTGTCAATATCCTTCCAAAATGCAGAACTGAATATAACACTGCAGATATAGCTAATCAGAGCAGAGTACCATGGAACTTTAGTGTCCTCATTCTGGACAGCTGCTTCTATTACTGGAGATGAAGATCATGTCAAGGTTTTTTACCTGTTTTGACACTTCATCCTAATGTGGGGGTTACCCTGGATCTAGCAGATCACATCCTCTGAGATGAGCGGGAAAGGCTCTGAGTACAGTCCCAACAAGAGACTGCCTGCCATCACTGGAAAGAATTAGTTAAGTTCAGAAATGTTCATTATCAGAGAGTTGGTGACCAATTAATGATTTCTTGGACCACATCAAACACTAATGTTTAATAAATTCTCAGTGCTCTAGGCAATTCTCTAAGTTATTGTGAACTGCACGGGTGAACAGGATATCTATGCTGACAAAATCACAATCTTTCAAATATTGAAATTAGCAGATAATTAATCACGAATAGGACACAATGAAGGAGATAAATCTAAGGAATAAATTTTAGTTCCCTAGATAAACAGAATCATACTATATACTTAGTCATTTTATCACCAGGATATTCAAAGATATTCTTAGAAATAAGCTAAATGTCCAAGGAATAAAATTAAATGCTAACACCAAATAGAGGCCACTAGGTGGCACAGTCAATAGAGCACCAGGTCTGGAAGCAGGAAGAAGAACTGAGTTCAAATCCAACCTCAGACACTTACTAGCTATGTGACCCTGGGCAAGTAGCTTAACCCTATTTGCCTCAGTTTCCTCATCTGTAAAATGAGCTAAAGAAGGAAATGGCAAATTTTGACACCCCAGTGTCTTTGCCAAGAAAATCCTAAATGAGGTCAGGAAGAATTAGACTCAAGCAAAATGACACAACAACGACAAACTCCCAATATGCTAAACAGGCCAACATTTTCCAAGGACGGGTTTTCCGAAGATGATTTTTAAAGAAATATAAAATGTAATTAAGAAATCTAGGAAAAGTATGACCCAATGCTACTTTATAGCTTTAAACTTGAACCACTTCCATGGCAATAGCCGTTGTGACATCAGAGTCTGGTCACCTGGACAACCCACAAAGGAGTCTGGAGTTTGCTAATATTCTAAAGAGTTCTAGTTGTGTTGTCATAAGAGGAGAGAGCAACTCGGCATCCTTTAATATTATCTCTGGTGTTCTTCATGCTAGGGCCTTCTAGCTGGCATACCCAGAAGCCATCCAACAAATAGTAAGGGGAAGACCTACTTTGCCCCAGTGTTGTTTTCCCCTGTGTTTTTGGCTTAGTTCCTTTCCTTCCCCTAAATTCCCCCCTGTAGCACCAAGCACCCCAGCTTCCCCAGGGTGGCTGCTCAAACAGGTTCTTGGATCTGCTTTGATAAAGGAAAGCAACTCAAAATGGGTTAACAAGCTTACTTTAATCAGTCAAATATGTATCCTTTACCTAGTTCAGGGGAAAGAGGTCAGCACCCCGAACTTCACAATATACAGACAGAATTATCCAAACTGTCCAACCATTACATCCATACCAAGCAACATCTGGGTTTCAAAGCCAGGGGGGCTCTGGACAACAGCTTTCCAGAGTTTCATCTGATCAAATCACAGAACACTTCTCAAAGTGAGCCCCAAAACAAAGCTACACATCAGGGCTTATATAGCTTTCTCCTGGTTCAGAGAATGTAACAACCTTATTGACTCACTGGCCAATCAAGAAGTATCTACTGAAAAACAAGCCTCCCACCCCAGGCTCCAGGTGCACTTTAGCCTAGGGGCAGGAAAGATCTTTAAATTTACATTCCCATTACCCCCCCTCAACCACAATCACCCTATTTTACTATGAAAAATGCTTCGGCTTCTGACCAAAAGGGTCAAAACTACAGCTGGGCACATGTGGACTAAAAATAACTATTCAGTGCAAAAATGTTTTTAAAATGATGTTCAGAATTACAAGGTACAGCCCTGGACTTCAGTAAGAGTACTATCTAAGGCAACAGATGGTCATCCCATAGATGCCTTTAGCAGAGATGAGGAAATGAATTTACCTTTAGCCTTAATGTTTCAAGACGTTAAAACTTCACAGGATGTCCTTCTGAGCCAATTGACTGATATTGTTGCCACCATGTCCACAATCCAGGAAAAAATTGATACTTACCAGAAGCAGATGGAAGTGATAGAAACCAGGGTGAGTGTTAATGAAGACAGGCAATCTAAAATAGCTGATGACCTCCTCTTAATGAGAGAAGAAGTCACAGTTTTGAAAAAGATAGTCACAGATCTAGAAACTCAGAGTGCATGCTCCACTTTGCACTGTGTGGAGATTCCTGATGGAGAGAAGAGCAGAGAGATAGTGGAACTAATCCACAACATCATGGGACCTTCACTTCAACAAAATTCACTGGTGGCCACAGCTGAACTAGAGAAAGTCCCTGGCATGTCAGGATCTAGACCCCACCGAGATGAAAAAGCTGGCTCCCAGATGATAAAAGCCTTGCAGCACAATAGTCAAGAAAACTCAGTGAGGAGTGGAGATTTTTTCTCAATACTACCAAACTGGAAGAATTCATCCAATGGGTCCTCACTAGACCAACAGTCTTCCCTGGAAAGCCCCAGCTCAAAGCCCAAAGACATTATCCATTTGCTGGGCCTTTCACATGCCTGACTACTCTATGCCTATCTACTTTCAATTACCTCTACTGCTTTTTTCATTCTGCAAAAAAACGAGTAACTGGAATGCAGAGTGTTTTAGAGAGTCTATTATCTCATGATTTGACTGACATGAAATAAATGTATCTTGGTTGCCCTGGGTAGTCCCTTGTCTATTTGGCAGCAGGGACCCACTTTATTAAATGTTCTTTTTTTGAGTCAGGGCTCTGCTAAGTTTCTGAATAGGAGCAGAAAGTTCAGGCATGGGCTCCAACTGTTCTGTCATGATCCATTTCCTGGTGATGCTGATAGTGACATTTCATGGGGATTTGCCAGACTCAGAACTAGCAATTTCTATGCACTAGGAAAGTTTCAGAAAATGCACTCAGGACAAACAGCAGCAAAGAGCTTTCAAATCAATATAGAAAGAAAAGTTCCATCCAGGAATGGGAAAGGGAGAACCTAGGGCACAAGGCCCCATGGCAGCTGAGGGGGCAAGACCTGGAGACACCACCTAGATCAGTAGAGATAGAGACTCCAGAACATCCCACACCACTATTGGAGATGCTGCTGCCTAGGGAAGGGAAACAGAGTGGGACTCAGTCAAAAAGAGACCTAAAGCATAGCTACTTGAGGATTGGGAGGAGGCAGGTAGAAGGAAAGAATCATGCAAACTAGGTGTTTTCTTATTTTAATAATTCTTGCTAAGTTCACTTGTTTCTACAGTGTCAGAAGAGTAGGTTGTCAATATCCCTTAAATTTCAGTGCCCAAGGTGAAGTTCTGATCACCCTACTCTCCTTACATCTCTATGACTCACTTTTTTTTTAAGCAATTGGGGTTAAGTAACTTGCTCAAGGTTACAGGGCAGGTGTTTCTAGGTGGATGCTAAGTGTCTGAGCTTGGATTCGATCCCCTAGGTCATCCCGACACTGGGGCCGGTGCTCTTACTCGCTGTGCTACCTCGCTGGTCCAACCATGACTCACTTCTAACCCAAGACAGGTAGTGTGGAGTAGTGAAAAGAAAGCCTCAGAGGTAGGAAGACTTGAGTTCAAATCTAACCTGTAATACATACTGGCTATATGACCCTGGACAAATCACTTAACCTTCTAGTTAACTCTCTAATGTTGTAACTAGCTAACCGGTATTGTAAAGGAAGGCTTCTCATGGTGAGGTTCCTAACACCAGTGTAGTCACAAATTAGTCAACAAGTATTTGGTAAGTGCTTACTATGTTCCATCCATTCTTCTAATTGCTAGGGATAAAAAAAAAGTAAAAACACAGTCCCTCACCCTCAGGGAATTAACATTCTAATGGAAGAGACAATATTTGAACATATAAAATATGTACAGATTGGTGTGAAGATAATCACCAAGGGAAGGTACTAGCAATTCTAGGGAGAAGGAAAGGTAAGACTGGAGAAGGTTTCTTGCAGAAATTCAGATTTATTCCAAGTCTTGAAGGCAGCCAGGGAAGCTGTAGGTGGAAGTAACAGAGAAAATTTCGCATTCCAAGCATGAGGTCTAGCCAGTTTAAAGCCGAGCATTGGGGAAGTGGAAGTTGTTTCATACCAGAAGCAGCCAGAATGTAGGTGGAAGGCATTGCTAGATCATAAAGTATCAGGAATATAGTAAAGGGTTAAGAAGACTGGACTGATAGGAAGGGACCAAGTTGCAAAAGGCTTTAAAGGTCAAAGAGCATTTTATATTTGATTCTGGAGATAATAGAGTCAGTGAAATTATTGAGTAGGGGTGATGTGTACAAACCTACTCTTCAGGAAAAGTAGGATGGATTGGAGTGGGGGGGAGACTTGGGGCAAGGAGACCAACCAGAAGACTTTGCAGTAGTCCAGACATAAGGTGAAAAGACCCTGCCCCAGGCTGGTGGCTGAGTGGAAAGAAAGGAGATGCGCATGAAAAATGTTATAGAGGTAGAAATGACAAGTTTTGGCAGCTAATTGGATGTGTAGAGTAAGTATGAGAGAGTAGTCAACTGAGGTTTGCAAGCCTGGGTTACTAGGAGGATTGTGGTGCCTTGGACAGTAAAAGGAAAGTCTGGAAGAAGGATTTGAAGAAAAAAATAATGAGTTCTTTGTGTCAATTTGAGGTTGAGATGACAATAGGACATCCAACCTGAGATTTTGAAAAGGCAATTAATTGGTAACCCAGGACTGGAGCTCAGGAGAGAGACTAGGGCTGGATATATAGATATGGCATCATATGCATAAGGGCGATAATTGAATCATGATAGCTGATGAGATCACCAAGTGAATGGTATAGAGGAAGAAGAGACAGGAGTCTAGCACAGAGTCTCAAGAGATATCCAGACTTTATTAATGTGACCCAGATGAAGAACCATCAAAGAAAATTGAGGAAAAGCTCCAGTTCCTACCCTCTTTTCAAATATGGATAGAAGCAATATTAGGGAATAGGAGACAGATCGATACAATATGTTAATTGTGTTGCTTGGGATAGCAGAAAGGTTTCCTTCCAGTAGCAAGAGGTTGTCATAAAGGAGGAACAACCAGCGTCCCACCCTTTTCTTGATATTCTTTTTAAAATTAAATTTGTGATGCCAACGTAATTGTACCTTAACAGAACTTTAAGAGCTATTTTTAAGGATTCTAAACGTACAAGCATATGAGAACCAGCAAAGTGGGCTTGAAGTCATAGTCCTTAGCCATGGCAGATTTGAATTCATGAAGATGAGTCTTCCTGACCCCGGGCCCCACAGTCTACCTACTCTGCCTTTTAGCTACCCCTCTCGCATAGTTGGCACCGTACGATAGCAGGTACTATTTATAGGTTCCCAAAGTGGGCAATACCTCCCCCTGGGGGGCATTGGGATGATCCAGGGCAGGGTGGTAGCACAGCCTCAGGAGCAATTGGAGGGCCTTGAATAAAAATAAGGGGGCAGTGGAAGCATAAGGAAACCAGAAAAGATAAGAAAATTTTGAAAAACTATTTGTATATGTTTCATCTGTTGTGTAACAGAGTTAAAGCTCTAGTGATTACATTATTTTCCAAATAAACCCACAAAATGCAAGTTATAACCAATCAGTGACCAAGTTCACTGATCATCTTAACAAGCAAGTGTTGACAGTCAAGTGTGTTGTGCATTGTTGGGAGTCCAGCGTGCATCGGCAGGAATATGTGAGTGTAATGACTTGTTTACAGTACAATACTGTACAGTTGCATGATGCAATATTGCAAAATCTCAATGCAGGAAAAAAACCCACAAATTTACAATAAATTATCAAATCTAAGATGTATCATTTTTTGTTTCTATTTTTTTTAATGACAAAATTTTTTTAAATACATTAAAGGGTTAAAGAAAGTAGATTTTCAGGGGGTGCTGAGTGTTATTTGTTTGAAAGGGGATGGTAGGCCAAATAAGTTTAGGAACCTCAGGTACTATTGAATGAATGAATGCTTACTATGTAAAATTTAAAAAAAAATGCCTTCATAAAAAATTTAAAAATAAAATTTTTTAAATGCCTTCACTTCTAATTGTGTATAAAATTTAATCATTGTATTCGTAAAGTTTGTGACAAATTAATTAATTGCATAAATAACATTTGTGACAATTTAAGAATTTGTCAGTGTCAGAGGCAGGTAGATGAAGCACTGAATAGAGAACTGGACTTATAGTCAGGAAGACCTGAGTTCAAATAGTGCCTTAGATACTTATTAGCTGTGTCACCCTCTTTTAGTCACTTAACTTTTGTCTGCCTCATTTTCCTCATCTGTAAAATGGGATATAATAGTACCTACCTTCCAAGGTAGTTGTGAGGATTAAATGAGACAATCTTTATAAAGTTTTTTTCAAACCTTAACATTGCAACACAAATGCTAACTATTAACTATAGCCATCTGTACCTCAAATCACAGTTATTGCATGGTCTCCAGGTTTTCTTTAATTTCTACATGTATTTATTAAACACATATCATGTGTCAGGAAGTGTATTAGACTTCTAGTGATACAAAGGAAAAGTGAAACAGTTCTTGTCCTCAAGGAACTTACTTTCTACTGGGAAATCACAAGATTAAATTAAATTAAATGACAGATAAAAAGATATATACAAAATGAAGACAAAATAATATGAGGGAAGGAGACTAATAATTCAGGGAAATAAGGAATGGCCTCTTAAAAGAAATAGCACTTGGACTAAGCTTTCAATGGAGTAAGAGTTTTCCAAGAAGCTGAAGGAAAGGGGGTGAACATTTCAGAAATGGGAGACAGGCTATGCAAAACCACAGAGACAAAAAGACATAAGGATTAACATATAGGCCAGGTTGGCTGAAGTTTCAGTGTGAAGAGGTGTAAAGTTTAATTACAAGGAAAAATACCATGGGACCCAGATTATAAAGCTCTATAAATGCCCAACAGAGGAGTTTGAAGACAATAGGGGTGCACTGAAGCTTTCTCAGCAGAGAAATGTTGTGTTCTCTCACCATGGAAGGTGATAGATCTCAGATCACACAAAAATTTCTTGTGACTTCTTAAAAGACCTGGCTTATTTCTCACTTAAAGGAAAAATTTCCCTACTACGGTGCTTTTTTTTAAAAAATAATATGGGAATCTTTTAACAGATTCAATTCTCAGACTGTGAAGTGATTTCATAGAATTGTAGGTGTAAAGCTGAAAGGTGCATTAGAAGCCACCTAGTCCAACATTCTAATTCTACAGTTAAGGAAACTAAGGTCCAGATAGGTTAAGTGACTTGCCCAAGTTTACAAAAATGGTAGACCAGAATTCAAACTCAGGTCCTCTGACTCCATAGCCACCACAATTGCTACTCAATCCATCTGTGAGCGTGTCTTAGCCCCTTGCTAGACTGTCACTTCCCTTAAGGCAGGGATATAGTCTCCTCTTTCTACACTTCTTTCTTTAAATTAAATTTCATTTTTAAAGGATTCATTTAACAATTTAATAATCATCAACAAATATAAACATTTCACTTTACAAAGAAGATTACATGAAGATGAAACCATGAAATTGTATTTCATAGTTTGTTTTTAAGTGCATATTATTCCAGTTTGCAACTTGTTCAGAAATTCCTTTTAGCCTTTTTTCTTCTTTTAATCTCTCATTAATTAATTAAATTAATCTCACATTAATTCACCCAACTCACCAAAATAAAATATCTCATATAACAAATAAGTATGTATAGGGAGGCAAAACAATTACATACATTGGTCATGTATATCTCCTTCTGTACCTCTTGTTTATCACCTGTCATAACTGGTCAGGGCATTTTTAAAGGTTTTATAATCTTTCAAAATTGTTTCCCTTTACAGTATTGTAGTCATGTAAATTGTTGTGGTTTTGTTCACTTCATGTTGCTTCAGTCCATATAAGATTTCCCATAAAGGAAAGAATTCAGGTTTTCCTTTTCATTCGTGTACCATAATTAGTACAGCCATTCAACAGTTGATGGGCTTTGTTTCCCATTCTTCACTAGTAAGATTTCTGCTATAAATACTTAATTTTGTGCCTCAACACCTATTTATATTTGATTCTCTTTATTAGTGGAGATGCCTAGTATCTGTGTGAGAGGCAGACTTGGAGAGAGCTTGGGAAAAGAAAGATTTTGGCATTTTACTTTCCAACTTTGAGAGAAAAGATATATAGTTCCAGATTCTCTTCAAGTCCCTGAACAGAGAGGAAGACTTTGGAAAGAAGCTGACATATAGAGGAACCAGCACTTCATTCATGTCCTTATGTCTAGCCTACTATGCTCAAGACTTTAGGGAATCTCCCCTCAGGTGAGATCTGAGACTCTCTGACTCTCTCTCCCTCTCCCTCTCCCCCCCCCCCCGAGATAACTCACCCCTTTGTATTGCATGGTATATATTCTCATCTGCATACCTTTTCTGATGTCTGTTTGCTCTTAGCTTGGATAAATAGTTTTATTTGCTTTGTGTGTTCATCGTGGACCTGGCATTTGGTGGGAATTGAGTCAGACCTTGGATGTATAGTTTGAAGCACTCCTTCCCTATTAAGGAATAGGTATCAGGAGCTCACTTTGAATCTAAAATTTCTTTCCTTTAGACTATCAATATTTAACGGGTGAGATAAATATAATTCTAGCTCAGTACCTTTCTCTCAAGAGAGTGTAGTGGCCAGCCTCTGGCCCCAACCTCTTGCTCCCCTCTTGTCTAGAATCAAAGATTCCCTTTGTAGAAAAGAGACTCTACAGATAATTATTCATGGCCTCCACGCAAGCCACATCTGAATAAACCCATATGTACTCACATAATTTACATGGGCAAAATGCAATACACTCTGCCATTTATAAATATATTTACTTTTCCCTCAGTCTTTGACCTCTTGAGAATATATGCCCAGTAGGGGTATCACTGGATCAAAAGGCTAACTAACTAAAGTGACTTTATGGGTATACTTCCAAATTGCTTTCTTGTACAGTGAGATCATTTCACAGCACCACAAAGACTGTATCACTGTGCCTGACCTCCTAATTACCTCAGTAATTAACATTTTCCATTTTTTGTCATTCTTTCCAATCTGATGAGTATATCTCAGTGTCTTTTAAGGCCCTATGCTGACATAGCAACCAGAGACTTGTTGCCCAGGCAATAGCTCAGGGAGTCAGCCTCCTTGGGAACCAAGGGTTATTCAGCTGGTACTAAAAAGGACCAAGACTCACATACAAAAACTCATCCCATCCCACTGTCACCTTGGAAAAATGGCAGAGATGCCCCCTTCCCTCTCCTTCACCTCACCATGTAGCCCCACCACCACCTCCTGGCTGGTCTTGATATCCATTCATTTCAATCCTTTTGTGACATCTTTAAGGTTTCTCTTGATATCAGTTTAAATCTGGCGAAAGCACAACATGATTTGTCCCAGGTCCCACACCCACACAGAGATGATTCTATAAACCTAGTTCCTCTATACAACACAGAATAGGCAGATTTTATACCAGAGTCTACTGAATTTATAGGACTAAAACCATCAATATTTAAGGAGACAGGTATAATTCTAACTTAGTGCTCTTTCTATGAGGAGAGAGGAGTAGCCAACCTCTGACCCCAGCTTCCTGCTCCCCTCCTAGAAGGAATCAAAGACTCATTTTGGAGAAGGGTGGGTAAAAGAGACTCTAGAGATACCTATTCATTCCCATGACCTATACTATATGCCACATCTATAACAGGAACAGAATTAAAACTCAGCTCATGGCAACCAGTCTCAGTACTGGTTAGCACAGTGCTTTGCACTTGTTCAGTCATTTTTCAATCATGTCTGACTCTTCATGAGCCCATTTAGGATTTTGTTAGCAAAGATACTGGAATGGTTTCCCATTTCCTTCTCTAGCTCATTTTACAGATGAGGAAACTGAGGCAAACAGAGTTAAGGATCACACAGCTTAGAAGTGTCTGTGGTCAGATTTGAACTCAGGAAGATGAGTCTTCCTGACTTCAGATCTAGCATTCTAACTACTGTGCCACCTAACTTCCCCTTGCATATAAGTAGGCTCTTGATAAATGTTGACTGAACTGAATCTTTTCCTCCAAAACCTGCTTCTCCTTCTGTCTTCACTATTTCTGTTGGTGACATCACCATTTTCCCAGTCTCCTATGTTTGAAAACCTGGTGCTATCTTTATTTTATCATAAACTTCACCTTATACATGGAGTCTTTTCTGATCTCCCCCATCTCCCAGGGTGCAAGCACTCTCAGACTCCCCCTCCCCTAATGACCTTATAGTTATCATCTATATATTTGGTTTCAAGTTCTAACTGTGACACATCCTAACTGTTTAGCCCTGGGCAATTCACTTAACCTCTCTGGGCTATAGGCTACTCTCCAAAAATATAAATTGCAGGGAACTGAAGAAAGAGAGAGAGACAGACAGAAACAGAGAGAGGGAGAGAAGGAGAGAGAGAGAGAGACAAACAGACAGAGACAGAGGGAGAGGAAGGGAGGGAGGGAGGGGGAGAGAGAGAGGGGGCTGGGGAAGAGAGACAGAGAGAGACAGAGAGAGAGAGAGAGAGAGAGAGAGAGAGAGAGAGAGGAGACAGAAAGACGGAGACAGAGAGTTGTTTTCTCCTCTGGGAGTACTTTATACCAAGGAAATCACTGACAATTCTTAATCTTACATGTAGGGTTACTTATATGTCCATATATTGCCCCCTTCATAGGACGTCAGTAAACTCAGTAAAGTCAAGAATCATTCCATCTTATCTTTTTATCTCCTATACCTAGCACAGTGCCTAGAATATGATAGGTGTTTAGTAAATGCTTATTAATTATTTTATTGATCTTCAACTCCTCCTCCCTCTCTCTCTTTCCATATCCAAACAGTGATAATAGTCCCATTGAATCTTCACCCATGATATTTCCACATCCATTCACTCCTCTGCACTCATATTATTCCTTAGGATCTGTATCATGTTGTCCTCTCTCAATATCATTGTTGATGCTGTTCTTCGTATCTAGAATACCCTCCCTTGCATTCTTGATTGGTTGCATTCTAGTTCTTTCAAGACCACCTCCTTCATAAAGCCTTTCTGGACCTCTCCTCAGAAGGACAGACCTCTCTTGGACCTCAAATATCACTTTGTTTTGGGCTCCTCTAAGGCACTTGTCACGTATTAGAGTGAGTTACAATTTTATCTATAGATATGTCTTCACTCTTTGCTAGTCCACCAGCTCCCTTGGGAAAAAGACTGACTTCACTACATTTTCTTTCTACTCCCTGCCCTATGCACATGTAGATTAGATTGCCCAAATTACTTAGTCCTGAAGCAAGAGTTGTTTCTAAGTATTTTTCCTATCTGCCACATGGAAAGATAAGACTTTTCTGCTTGTCCCCAGAGTTCAGAACTGAAATGGAAGGAGAGATGTTGCAAATATTCAAATTTGGTCTTGATGTCAAGAAAAGCTTTCTTAAATTAAAACTGCACAGAAGTGAAATGACCTGCTTCCAGAGATCACAAAAGTTCATCTAGGAAAGGCAGAATGACCGTTAGGAATGCTGTGGAAAGGATTCCTGTTCAGATAAGATGACCTTCCAACTCTGAGTTTCTGTAATTTTGTGACAAATGTTTGTGATGTTGAACTGTGGAATGAGAGTAAACAATCTGGTATATGTAGGTGGGGGCAATAGTTCTAAAGTGAATCCCAACTTGCTGTAGAAAACTTGACTAGGACACAATGAGATTCATTTTTATGTGTGGCAAAGGAAAATTGTTACATTATGATACAGTTATACTACCAGTTTCAATAAAATGTTTGCTTGAAATTAATGCCATTTCTAACCAAGACTTTAGCTTCAGGGCCTAATCAAGACGTCCTTGGTATTATCTATTAATGAGCCATATATAAATGACAAAGAAAATGTCAGATTAAACACACACACACACACACACACAAACTACAAACCATCTGACAGTTTCTCAGACCATCTGACATTCATTTAAAGATCCTGTGATAAAGCTTAGACTGAATTTTAACTCTACCCCAGGTCTGTGCAATGAACTGACTCTCTCGATTTAGTCAATTTAAGTCTATTATATCCATTAGCTTCTCTACATTCTTTCAGCAACAGACTTGATAAAGAAGAAACATGGTCAGGGGGTGGAAGTGAAAAAGCTAAATTTAGGGAAGAATAATATAACTCATTTAGAAGCATTTGCCTTTGTAACAATATCTTCCATTCTCTTACCTGGCAATAGTGCCCAACTCAGCTCCAAAATCAACACCTCCTTGTTATTTTAGTTCAGTGACTAATTTTGAGGTTAAAAAGTTAAACACTTTGCTAGAGCTATATTGGAAAGCAGCATGGTGTAATGGGTAGAATGCCAGGCTAGGAATTGGGGAGACGAGGTTCAAATCCACATCAGACACTTACTAGCCCTTGGCATGTCTCTTCATCTCTCTGGGCCTTCAATTCCTCATCTGTAAAATGAAGGGTTTGGATTCAATTACTTTTAAGGTGATTTCCTTCTATTTCCACACCAATGATACTATATATCACTCAGCCATTCTGGGTCTTATTGATTGCTCATCTCTGAAATGAGGGGGATGGAAAAAATGACCTCAAATTCTCCATCCAGCTTTAATTCTCAGATCCTATGATCTTAGGGAATAAGTATATATATTCAGTAAATTTTTTTTAAAACAAACTTTTATCTTAAAAGAAACTTTAAAATTTTTTAAAATATTAAAAAAAAAAAGAATATTCTAGGAACATTCCAAGCACAAGAGACAGCCGGTACAAAGACATAGTTAGGATAGGGAGTATCCAGGCACAGCAAATAAGCCAATGAAATTGAATCATAGAATATATGGAGGTGTAATGGTAATGGGAATTTGAAGATCTTCCTTGCCCTTTAATAAGCCTAAGGGAATCTGAAGACCTTCCCTGCTTTGAAGATATACCCTGCCCCCTAATAGGCTAAATGTAATCACATAGAGCCTGTGGTGGGAGGAGTTTGCTGAAGGGTGGAGCAGAGCCCACAGGAAGCCGGGAGTCAGAGCCAGCTAGACAGTGGGAGGAAAGAGGATATCAGGCAAGCATACAGTTAGGTTTGTGAGAAAACGTTGGTTTGTAGGAAGGCGAAAGGATGCTGTGGCTCTCTGTGCTATTGTAGCTTATTAACTTTGCTACTGGTTTTGGGATTTGCTTTTCTGGTGTCTAAATAAATGTTTTGCTTCTATCTTCTAAATGGAGAGTCTGTTATATTTTGCAGTCAAGCACCATCCAGATATATTTATAGTGACCATGGGCACTGTGAATATTGCATTAGCACTACAGGAGGACAGTGAAAGAATACTGAAAAGGTAGAAAAACTCATGTTGTGATGGGCTTGAAATGCCAAACGGAGGACTTGATATTGAACCCAGAGGTAATAGTGAATTACTAGAGTTCATTGAGTAGGGGGGATGACATGGTCAGATTTACATTTTAACAAATTCATTTTGGCAACTGAGTGGAAGATGGTTTGGAGTAGAGAGAAACTAGAAGTCAGAGGGGTCAGTTAGAAGGTTATTTTTTAGAATTTATTTTATTTTCAATTCGCAGAATAAAACAAGCATTTCCATTCCACCATACAATAAAAAGGATGATTACATATGAAACTTCAAATTTACCATGTACAATTTGTTATTCTCTCCAAATATACAACAAAGTCATTGTGTCAATTTCTTATTTTTTTTCCTTTTCTTCTTCCATCTCCTCTCCCCACCCTAGAAATGGCTACCATTAGAAACAAATAGGTATATACATATGTAAAATTATTCTATACATACTTCAATTGTTCAGTTTTTTCTTGGTACAAAGGTTATTATAATGGTCCAGGACAGAGGTAATCAAGAGAAATGGGAATGTATATGAGAGATGTAAAAGTGAAAACAAGAAGATTCAGCAACATTTGGTTTATATTAGATGAATGGGAAGAGATGTGGATGACACTAAAGTTGTAAGCCTGTGTGACTGGAAAGATGGTGGCTTCCTCTATAATAATGGGAAAGTTTGGAAGAGGAGACAGTTTAAGAAGAAAGATAGCGAATTTTGTTTTGTGTTGAATTTGAAATACTTATGGGACATCCAGTTCAAGATGTCCAGGAAACAGTTAGAGATATATGACATGCTCAGGAGAGAGACTAAGGCTAGATATAAACGTCTGAGACTCATCTGTATTGAGAAGATAATTGAACCCATGGGAGGTAATGAGATCATCATGTAAAATGGTACAGAGTGAAAGGAGAAGATTGCCTGGCCCAGTAGTGCCCTGTTGGTAGAGATGTGAATTAATTGGTTCTAACCATTCTGGAACACAATTTGGAACTACAGCCCCCAAATTACTCAATTTTGCATATGCTTTGAAGCAGACATACCACTAGAGATCAATGAAAAAGGAAAAGGATCTATATGTACAAAAATATTTCTAACAACTCTGTTCATAGTAGACCAAAATTAGAAACTAAGAGACTATCCTACTGGGGAATGGCTAAACAAAATACCCTATATGAGTATAATAGAATGTTACAGTGCCATAAGAAATGACGAAATGGACAGTTTCATAGGAAACTGGGAGGATCTTTATGATCTAATGCAGAGCAACGTGAGCAGAACTGGGAGATTCATTTCTACAGTGACAACAACATTATAGAGAAAAACAGCTTTGAAAGACTTTAGAATCCTGATCAATGCAATGGTAAATCATGAGCCCAGAACACTGAAGATGAACGTGACACCTACCTCCTTCCAGAGACATCCATTCTCAGGAACGGCCAATCTGAAAATCTGTTTTGCTAGACTATAGATGTTTATGATGAGGTTTTATTTTTTTGTTTTATTGTTGTGATTGTTCAATAAGAGGGGAAAAGTGAGAGGCAAAATTTTCAAATACATGTAAAAGTTTAAAAAAAATTAAGGGAACCCAGGATAGAACCGTGGGGGTTAGCCACAGTTAGCTGGCATGACAGATGCAGAACTAGCAAAGGAGATTTTAAATGTATAATATTAATTTATTATGGAATCCAACTTCAAAACGCTATATAGAAAAAGCCTTTACTAACTTTCAAAATGATTTTGTTTGGTCTTTGAAAGGCATTTTTACTTCTATATTCTTTCTACTTAGCAACAGGCTATGTTCCAAAAGCTCATTTTTCATTGGGTTGTTTAAAACTAGGAATGTACTTTTCCATAAAAACAATGTTCTAAATAATGGTTAGCTTTCCAATCCAAGCCACAAAAGTCTCCATGACCCATTATGTACCCGAAATATGGCACAGATAGAACCATTGAACCTACATACTATTTTTCATGTGTTTCTATTGGGAAATGTATCTAGGATTCCATTCATTCCATATTATGACCTCATACTCATAGGGTATTGTAATGGCAATGGGAATTTGAAGATCTTCCCTACCCCTTAATAAACCTAAGGAAATTTGAAGACCTTCCTTGTTTTGAAGATATACCCTGCCCCCTAATAGGCTGAAGGTAATCACATAGAGCCTGTGGTGGGAGAAGTTTGCTGGAGGGTGGAGCAGAGCCAATAGAAAGCTGGGAGTCAGAGCTAGAGAGATGGTGGGAGAGAGAGGAGCTCAGGCAAGGAGATAGTCAGGTTTGGACTCCAGGGCCAGTGCTCAACCCACTGTCCCACCTAGCTGCCCCAGTATAGGGAACTCCCCAGTATAGGAAAACTCCTTTTACTCAAGCAGGACTGCACAGCAATGGACTCCATTACTTCCCTAACTCTACTTTCTTTGCAGAATCAAGAAGGAAATAGAAGAAAAGTGTTAAAATATGTCTGGGTGATAGCTTAATTCTCAACAGCTATTTTCTTCATTAATTGCAGCTTGGTGTACAGGCTAAAGAGCTGACCTCTAAACCTGAAAGAATTTGGAGCTCACGCTCTGTTTCCTCCATGCTAGCAGTGTGACCCTGGGCAAATCACTTAACATAGCAGTACACTTAACATATCAGTTGTGCTGTCCAGCTTGGGTAGAGGGAGATTTCTTGTTAAGAGTTCCCTACACCAATGAAATTACAGATCTAATCCTTTTCCCTATTCTTTCCATCCATTCATTTTCTTGAAAGCAAAGTTCTTCCAAGCTGATGTCCTGTAGCAGATGGGAAATATCTTCCATTTTTCAGGGAACCAAAATGTGTTCACCATTCTCACTTAGACCACAGTCAACTCATATTGGCCAAATATAACACTAGCAATTTGCAGTTAGGTGGAGCAGTGGATAGACTGCAAGACCTGTAATCGGTAAGACCTAAGTTCAAATCCAGCCTCACACACTTAGCAGCTGAGTGACACTGGGCAAGTCACCTAACCCTGTTTACCTCAGTTTCCTCATCTCTAAAATAAGCTGGAAAAAAAAATGGCAAACCACTTCAGTATCTTTGCCAAGAAAACTCCAAAAGGAGTCATGAAGAGTCAACATGACTGAAAACAACTGAACAACATTATTAATTATTTGTTATTAGCTCCAATCAAATTATAGCCCTCAGTGGCAGGTTATGGTAGTGTTATAGTAGCATTAATGATATTGTGTTTATGGCAGTCTAATCTCCTAATCAGGAGAAAATTGTAAATTAGTTGGCTAGCAGTTTAAATGTTATTAGATAGATAGAGATAGACGGACAGACAGACAGATAGATAGAAATTACATACACACACATACACACACATACATACACACAAAACCAAAGTAGTAACAGAGCTGAGTTCATGAGGTTGCATATTAGAAGCTAGTGTTGAGATTTGGTATTCAGCAGCCTAGCCAAGAGAAACAGTGAACTTAGTCCTTTGTTTTAAGAAGGGGATAGGTAACTGTCAGGTCATTAGAGACCACTTAACATCCTAGAAAACCAAGTTGAACAAGATTTAACCTGGTCTTCTGAAAGAACTAATTAATGCATTGCCACAACCTGAGCATTTCCTCCTTTTCATCTTGGAGAACTCCTATGAAGCACTTGGTTTATGGACTAGTAGAGAAGCATTGTGGAATAATAGAAAGAAGACAAGGCTAGCAGATCTGGTCTCTCCTGAATGACTTTCATCAGTGGATTAACCAACAGGCATTTAATGAGTGGCTTCTCTGTGCTAGGCTATAAAGATAAGAATAAAACAGTCCTTGCCCTCAAGGAGCTTATATTCTTCTGCCTGGAGAAACAAGATATACATGTAGAAGTAAATATGATATATGATACATACATGTAGTAGTAACTTTTGTATGTGAGGGAGTGGAGATCAGGAAAATCTTCATGTAGGAGATGATATTTGAACTGAACATTTAAGAAAACTAGAGCTTCCAGGGAGAAAGATCTGAAAAGACTGAATTCCAGGAATGGGCAGATTGCTTTCCATCTCCAGACCTCAGTTTCTTTCTTTGTAAGATGAGTCATTTAAATTAAATGAACATTCTATGATTAGGTTTTATTTCTTCAGAGTTTGAGTTTAAGAACGACAACCTAATTTTTTTTTCCACCCTGGAGAACCTTTCAACCTATTTTTTGATTCCCCACCACCACTATCACCATTATAGGAAGGACCTCTCCTGCCATGCCTCACCATTTCTAGCACCTAGACTTTTCCTTCTCCCCTCCCCCTTTCCAGCCCCCCATTTATGTGCTCTTTCTCCTTTAGAATATTGCTTCTGTAAGGCAGAGACTCTGTGTCTCTCCATGTCTCTCTCTCTCTCTCTTTTCCTCTCTTTCTCTCTCTGCCTCTTTCTGTTTCTCTTTGATTCTGTCTCTCTGTCTTTGCTTCAGTCTTTATCTCTGCCTATTTCTCTATCTCTCTCTCTTTCCCTTTCTCTTTCTCTGTCTCTGCTTCCTTCTTTGTCTCTTTTTTTGTCTCCTCTCTCCCTTTCTCTGTTTCTCTCTTTCTGTCTGTTTCTCTATTTCTGTCTGTCTTTCTGTCTCTATCAGTCTCTGTGTCTATCTCTCTCTGCTGCTATCTCTGTTTCTCTCTGTCTCTGTTCTCATTATCTGTCTCTAGTTCCGTCTTTGTCCTTCTCTGCCTACCTTTCTCTGTCTCTGTTTCTCTTTCCCTCCCATCAAAAGCAAATATGAAAAATAAGGACTGTCATTTCCCAAGCTTATTTCCTGCTCTGTGAAATGGGGACAGTCATACTGCCACTACCTGCACACATGATAGGGTTGTCGCGAAGAGAGCATTTTGAAATGGTAAAAGTTCCTCATAAACGTGAGCTATAGCACCTTAATTTTTTAAAGCACTTTCATTTTTCACGTCCCCTTCTTACTCTCAACAATCATGTTAGGGAAGATAGATATCTCACGGCTGACAAATGGAGTTACAGACAAGTTAAATGATTTGTCTAAGGTTTCACAGCTAGGTGGGAACAGAGCCTCAACCAGAATTTCTTAGATTCCCAAGTACCAGACTTTTAAAAAAATCAGTGTCAATTTCCCTTTCTCCTGTCCCAAAGTCTGTCCTTCCACCAAAAAAAAAATGTATCATGTTCGTGATCACGTCATGAATAAAGTGATGGTAAAATGAGAAGATGAGACTCCTGGTTGCTTCCTTTCATCCAGGTGTGTGCCAGTACTTACAAAATCTTCTGCTTTGAGATGATGATGCAATTACATGAATACCACACAAAACAGGCAAGGGGAAGCCTTCAACTTTTGGCATGATTTTGTGAAACCTCCCAAGATCTTCCAAGAATTCTGGTCACTCTTCCTGTCACCTGGAAATCATTCTCCCACTCCCATACATTTTGCTGTAAATACCACATTTAGAGAAGAGAAAATGTTTTTCGGTTCTTAACTTGAGGCCTGTGTACTTGGAAGGGTTTTGTATATTTTTATTATTATGTTTCAATATGATTGGCGTCCTTTGGAATTTTGCACGTTTTATGTTTTGCATTAATTTTTCCTAAGAAAGGGGTCCATGATATAAAAAAAAGGTTAAAAACCACTGCCCAAGGTTTAAGCTCTAAACAGTAATTAATTTGTGAGCTTTAGAAGAACAGTGATAATTTACTCTGAAGCTTGTAGAATCAGGTATGAATGGGATGATCTATTCTGAGAACCAGATTAGTTAAATTTGGAGAGACTCATCACCTCCCTCAATTTACTTCCTGTCCCCTCTTCCAGAACTTCTCTTCTATATGTGTCTATGTATCTGGCTTCATTTTTTTCATGTGTTTATACGTGTCTTTTCTTCCTCTATACATGTCTCTTTCCAGGCACTTATGTGTCTGCATTCCTGTCTTTCCTTTTCTTTGCCTCTCTCCCCTTCCCTGCCTGCCTTTTTGTTTCTCCCTTTCACCTCTATTTGTCTGTCTGTCTCCTCTCACTCACTGCCCAATCAGTTTGAGGCTTCCCTTTCTAGAAGCAGGTGGGCTGCCTGTGCTCACAGAGGTTAGCTGATGGCCAGGGCAGGTGCTAGAAGAGGCTCTGCTAGGAAATCTGCCTCTCTAACCCTACCCAGTTCCAGCCTGATCTGTGTGGGACTTCTCCCCCTGCTGACCCTGACATCTGCTGTCCCTTACCTCGGACTCAGCAGCAGCCTCGGAACTCTTACGCCTCTGATCTCATTTCTTCTTGCATCTATCTCAGCTGCCTTTCCCCCATGGCTCCCCCTTCCACCAGGCCCCGGCCACTCTGATTTCTATTTCCAAACCCAGTTAAATGCCTCATCCAAACTCCTAATTGCTTCTTTCTCTTGGCAGTTTGGTTTGGCGTTCCTGACCCCGAGCTGCACCCTGGGCCAATTAACCCCACTACAGGATCTCAGCAGCAAGGGCCAAAGTGGCTTCTCTTGAGTCTCTCTTGTCTGGCTTTGTCTGATTCTCCCTTTTTCCAGCCTTGCCTCCTTTTTCCTGCTTTTCTTCATTCCACATACCTTTCATCATCTTAATCTGTTAATTATCTATAATATGAAACACATTTTAAATAAAATCTATTTAAATACATAGGGAAAATGAATTTAAATATTTTTTAAGATAGATAAATTTATGTTTTCCTGAAGGTCATCAGGAAAAAAGAGATCTCTCTAACTCTGATACAAAGCATGCAAAAACAGTTTTTGTCCTCAATATTTATTCTTCTCCCCACTCACTTAAAAATTCTGCTTACTCATGGCATTCAGTGCAAGCAGAATGTTTGAATTCTGGAGAAGTGTGATGGTTTCCCTTTCCAGGTAAATATTAAGCCTAACAAGCAGTACAAGGACCTATAATCTCTTCATCTACATCAATGAAATGAGAGGCAGCACAGAATAGTAAACAAAGCGCCAATCATATGGGTCAGGAAGACCTGGGTTCCAGTCACACTTTTGACACTGTCTGACCATGGACAAGTCACTTATGCTCTGGGTGTTCCCACTCAGCTCTCTGACCATAAATTGCAAAACTATTGGCAATCTATATTGATATAGAAAGTTTCCTTCATAGAAGCTCTCTATGATTATAGCAGTGATAGAAATGATGACAACCAAAACAGAAATCACAGATCCAAACAACATAACTACAATGAAAAACAAGATGGCACCAGAAAAAAAAAATCACTTACGATACTTTTGCCAAGGTTTACAGTGTTCAGATATCACTGAATCAGGGTATTTTTTTTAAGGCTCAGTCTCTTCACCTCACCCTGGGTAGAAAATCAAAGGGAACCACAGTTTTAAACAGCTTTGGTAATTAAAAAACAAATGAATAAAAGCATCTTTCTCATTGTGTTCACAACACTAGCTGCATCTAGATGACCAAACTGAAAAATGCAACTGGTCCATTTCTCTGTGAGTCATGTCTCTGGATCATTCACTTAGGCATCTCAAAAGCACCAGGTCTACTTCTTCATTCAATTAGCATTAAATACCTTCCATGTCCTGGCTCTGTATTAGGCACTGCAGACACAAAGACAGTTTTATTAACGTGATTCTTAGTCCACTGAGCTGATAGAATTCTAGCTTTAAGCCAGATGTAGTTTCACTTAGGTTGTGTAGATATGGATTTATGCCTGTATTGACTTCTCTGTTCTCATCCACAGCTAGTTGTAGGATTCTAAAATCATAGAATGCAAGAAAGGCAACAAAGTGCAGAGAGCAGGTCTAGGATGACCCGGGCTCACCTCCTGCTGATCCATACTGTGTGATGATAGACTAGTCACTTAACATGTTAATGCCCCAGGCAGATCCCTAAGACTCTTAAATTACACCTGAGCTACTGCTCTATATCTCCAACCTTTCTACAAACCAAGTTACACATCCTGATGAAATCATAGGTCAGGACACCCAACATCACCACTGTCACTGCCAAAAAAAGAGCGGGAAGGAACTTTACAATTCATTTAATCTAACCCTTCATTTCACAGATGGTAACATTTACATTATTATATTTATATTTTTTATTATGTCTCCTGACAAGGCCAGGGGGCAATGGGGCACTGGACTTAGATCTAGGAAGAGTTGAGTTCAAATCCTGCCTCAGAAACTTACAAGCTGTGTGAATGATCAAGTCACTTAAGTTCTCCTGGCCTCAGTTTCCTTCCTTATCTGTAAAATGAAGGGTTTGACCTCAGTGGCCTTCTAATGTCTGACTTTAAATCTATGACACTATGACCTCAGGACCTAGGGCAGCTAGGTGTCACTGTAGATAGAGTGCCAATACTGGAGTAGGAAGTTCTGGGTTCAAATACAGCCTCAGATACTTACTAGCTGTGTGACCCTGGGCACGTCACTTAACCCTATTTGCCTGAGTTTCCTCATCTATAAAATGAGCTGGAGAAGGAAATGGCAAACCACTCCAGTATCTTTGCCAAGAAAAGATACATGGCCAAAAGAGGCCATGAAGACTCAAACATAACTAAAAATGACTAGGTAGTAGCATGATCTTAGGAAATAGATATTTACTAATTTTGAAAAAAATCTAACATTTGTAGGTCAATTCGCCTTAGAAAGCTATTCTCTTTATTGCATAAGGTCATATATTTAGAACTGGAATGGACCTTAGAAGTCATCAAATATAGCATTGCCTCATTTTACCTATAAGGAAACTGAGGACCAGAAGGGTTAAGTGACTTGCCCAGGTTCACACAGCTCCTAAGTCGCTAAAGTGAGATTGGAACCCAGGTCTTCTTCAACCAAAGTTAAGCACACTATCCACTACTAATTTCTGATTTAGTTGGTACTTATTAAACTCTCATACTTTAAAAGGCCTGTAAATAATCAAAAATTAATTTATTCATATGACCAAATCCTCCCATCATCAATCACCAGAGGGGGAAAAGGTGATTTTTAGAGGAGTGATTGTCTTTTCTAGGGCATTTTCCCCCTCTAAATATAATTTAAATTCCAAAGCCAGAGACAATTATGTCATTTGTTGTACAGACCAAGCAAGACAGGAATTGAAGAATGAGGCACTCAATACAATCCCTTAAGTGGCCCTCTTAATATAACTACTGGTATGTGAAACTGTGTCACTCAGGTCAGTAAATGATACACTATTGGAGTGGAAGGATTAACATATAATGAGGTGTTACATATTGAATAGGAAAATGTATGAGAAAGGCTCAAGTTTTTAAAAAATCTAAGTAAGCAATGTGAAGGGTACACATTGTGTTTGACTAAGGAGTATTGTGGAGAAAATGCAGTGGGATACAGAAGAAGTAATGAGAAGAAAAGAGGGATGACCTACTCCCTTCCCCAAATCCAGTGCAAAAGGCCATAGCTTTTAGCGTTACTGACTTTGTGAGATGTGATCAAAGGCAAGGGAATGGGAACATGATGCCTCTGAGCTCACCCAATAAGGGCATTTGGAGTGTCTATTTGGCAAAGGTGAGTGATAGAGTGAGATCTTAGTAGGAAGAGCCAGCAGTCTCAAGTAAGTATCAAATCTTGCCTGGTTCACTGCCCTGGTTTGCTTTTGAAGAAACGGCCAGGAGAAATAGATTAAAATTCTAACAACAAACAGTGACCCTTATTGACATGACCTGTTTTCATTGCCTGCAGATAACAAGTTAGGTAGCCATGGGTGAATTAAGCTAACTTTGAAGGAAGAAGACCTAAGTTCAAGACTCTGACAAACACTGACTGGGTGACCCTGTACAAGTCATTGGCTATTCCTTTTACCAAGAAATCACAGATCTGATCCAAGACAATAACAATAACAGCAATAGTAATTAGGCACTTTTAGAGATGATTGAACCATGCTTGCGATAGTGAAGTTATTCTTTAGGAAGTTTTCGTTTCATTTGAGGGATGGGGTTCAAACTGTATTACAAAGATTTGAGAAATAAGTTAGAAGAGAAGAAAACTTTTTCAAGGAATCTGAGGTAGGATGAGAGCTTATGCACATAGCAGGATCTAGTGAAGGGGGTTTTTTGAGATAGAAGAGAGTTGGGTGTGTAAGACAGACACCCTAGGGAAAGGTTGAAGTTTCCAGAGAGCTTCAGTTTCCCCTTTTATAAAATGGGTAGCCTATACCAGGAGTATGTTGAAGTCAGCTCTTACTGACTTGCAAGTGGCAACTCTTAAATTTTCACTGTGGCTATTTACACCTCAGAAATCTTCAAATGCAATAAATTGGGGCTTGATTTATTGTTTTATTGATTGGATTGTCTAGTCTTAAGTAATGAAGATGTTAATAATGCAGGTTAAACAAAAATGTGTGCCCAGCATATATCCTTCCCCCCAAAGAGCCAGTTGTTAAACATTTCCCAGCATACTGCCCTGCATATTACTCACTTCACAAACGTGGCATGTGGTTCAGATGAAATAATGTATGAGAAAAAATTTTTTTTTAATTTTGAAATAGTATATAAATAGCAGTCATAATATATCACCACTAGTGGAAAAAACAAGTCAAGGACACATCATTCTGTTGAAGGGTGAGAAGATAACGCTTTGTATAAAAGGATCAATTAGAGCCTCTTCTCTTTGCCACCTAAATATCAGGCTCCCAAGTTTTCTCACTCCAGTGTTAAAGAGTGGGGAGAAGCGATGTTAAATGTGCCTCAGGGATGCAACCTTACTGATCTTACACCAGGAGCTCATCACAGGTCAGTCCTCAGTGGTACACTGCATGCCCAGGCCTCAGATACTGTAGGTTGGCAAGACACAGAATATAGAAAAGGAGAAATTAATGTCAGATACACTGAGATTGCCTTTTGGGAAGGGAAAAAGGCCCCTCTCCATGCTTACTGAAGAAAGCTTACCACCCTACTAAAAGTTAAGGGGTCTTAAAATTAAGTGTTACAGGGCAGTGTGTGAATATCTTCCAATAACAATCTATAGAAAAATTTATAAAAGAAAATTTTCCATAGGACTTAATTTCTCATCACACTAAGAGTTGTATGGGACACAGCATGGGACATTTTACCAGGCAAAGAAGTTAATAGATGAAGAAGCTTTAGAAGGCAAGGAGATTTTTTTAAAAACAAGGCTGAGAAAACTATGGCGGTAGGTAGATGAGAGTGGCAAGATAGAGAGCAGCAGTTGGGGTAGAAAGAGAAAAGATGGTCCATATGTGGATGTGGTTATGAAGTCCTAAACCCTGGCATCTCATCTGAAGCAAGATGGTTTCTACAGAACTAAGGTGAGACTGCTGTGTTCCAGAATGGCCTGATGGATTCCAAGAAGCTGACAACAACATGGTCATCATTCAAACTGTCTACAAAATGACTGTTCTCTCCAGCTATGCTAGAAAGTCAAGGGAATTGAAGAGGAATTAGATATTATAACTCCCCTGAAGTTTATAGGAGATGTGTGCCTCTTTGTGTATGGATACAGGTAGAGGACCAGACTTGGAATCAGTGAGATCTGAGTTCAAATGAGACCTTAGACAACTGCTAAGTGTATCACTCTGGGCAAGTTAATTAAATGTAATTTGTGTTTGCCTGTTTCCTCATCTGTAAAATTCAAATGATAATAATAGCATCTACCCCTGTAGCACCAACACAATATTCACAGCACCGACAGAGACTATGAATATGCTGACATAGTTCTGAATCACAAAATATAACAGACTCTACATATAGAAGACAGAAGCAAAACATTTATTCAGACACAAGAAAACCAAATCCCAAACCAGAAAACCAAATTATAGCATCAAAGCAACTAAGAAGTTAATACATCATAGTGCAGCAGGAAGCCACACCATCTGTTAGCCTTCCCACAGACACTCACCATCTTAGCTGTCTCCTTGCCTGTGTCCTCTCTCCTCCCTCCGTCTAACTGCTCTGACTCCCAGCTTCCTCTGGGCTCTGCTCCACCTGTTCAGCAAGTTATTCCTACCACAGACTCCATGTGATTACATTCAGCCTATTAAGGGGCAGAGATCTTCAAATTACCTTAGGTCTATTAAAGGACAGGAAAGATCTTCAAATTTCCATTACCATTATAACACCCTAGGATTATTTATAAGAATAAAAATAAGACGATATTTGTAAGGCACTTTAAAAACCTTAGAGCACCACATAAATGCTAGTTCTCATCCTCACCATCACCACCATCATTATCATCATCATCACCACCACTACGTACTACTACTACTACTACCACCACCACTGTTACTAATCCTATTGCTACTAACACTACTACCACCACCACCACTACTACTACTACTATTACTATTACTAGATTCCTTCCTTTTTTTCTTCTGTTTCATGTCTTAAATACTTTTTCTATCACATGTATATGTCTTTGGCATGACTAGAAATAGAGTAACACAACTCAGGTCATACATAGCATAGTTGTCACTCTAAAACAGCCACATAGAACCTCAGAGTAGTTAAGGATGAGGCCAAAACTATAAGTTCTTATTAGTCAGTCTTGTTCTTCCACAGACATTTCTAGAAAACTTAAGCCATGTTCTTTCAAAATTCCTTCTCCCTTTGTCTAGTGGACTTGCCCCTAATTTTATCCTCCAGTTCAACAGGTAGCCTACAAGTCCATTCTTGCTATGTAGATAATGGATTCATTTGTGCAAAGTTTAAGGCATTACTGCCTCCTAGAATTAATTTCTCCTAACTTTATTTCTAAGCAGAGAATCTCCAAGTCTTAACCAACATCCCTTTTCCATGACTCCCCAAGATGACTTTTCTCCACTTTCTGACTATGAGACAAAGAAGGTAACCTAAATCCCTGGATAAAAGAACTTTCCCATCTGGGCTTCCCCAATATTTCTCCCTACAGCCTCTGACCTTAGAAAGTAATGGATTAATGACTTTACTTCTTTAGATGACTCTAAGCAAAGTCTAGATGATTTCTTGTCAGGTAGGTTTTAGAGGGGATTCTTGGTTTGTGTATGGGTCAGACTAGGTGGCTTTTGAGATTCTCTCCAACAGGATAATTCAATGAAGTTTGCCTCCCCTCCCTTACCTCTTTTCTTAGAGGTCTGGAGGATATGTGAAGCCTTGGAAGCTCCTGGTTTCGTACCTTTGACCATTCCTTTCTGTCCTGATCAATTTGAAGAAAGGAAGTAGAGTAGTGGAAAGATTGCCAAACTTGGTGTCCAGAGACCTGAGTTTTAAAACTTGCTTCAGATTCATACTGACTTTATGACCGAGCAAGTCATTTATGCATTAAGAATTTCAATTTCCTCTTTTGTAAAATGAGGATCATAAAAATTGCATTTTCCACAAAATCCTGCTCTGGTGTTTTAACATGAGGTAGAAGTTACCTTGGGTTCTCTAAGGGTGAAACTTCTGATAGGTTTAACTATCTTGGAAAAGCTTTGTACACTTAATCCCATTGTAACCAGGATGTTGTACTAGGACTACATGGGTCATCCTATGGCTTAGCTGAGTTGAGCTGATCACTTCCAGCAAAACATGCTTACCTCTGAGGGATTTGAAATAACAAAGCAATGCCTTTATTGGCCACCAAGCAGGAAGAGTCATTGACTCAATAGGTCCATAAAAAGAAGTGACCTGCTCTCTGCTTCTGTTTTGCTGTCTGAAAACAGTGTCAGGACTACTGGAAGGTATCCTAGCATAATCATCTCAAAGAGCAAGTATTTCAGAGGTGAAGCTATGTCCCTGGATTTAGTCAGGGCAACTGGACCTACATTACATAGGATCATCCTTACAAACCTGACATGCAAGTTTTATGAGCTTCAATCCCTGCTATATCAATAACAGGTTGGATGTCTATACACCAAAATATTAATGTAAAATAATACATCAGCTACCTACTTTACATGGTTGTTGTGAGGAAAGTACCTTGAAAATTTTAAAGTTTTGCAGAGCTCAGACTACATTATAAAGCAACAATCATAAAAACCATTTGGCACTAGTTAAAAATAGGAAAGTAGCCCAATGGAACAGATTAGGCAAGAAAGAACAAAAAATAATAATTAAACTTTATAATCTAGTGAGTCAATAAACCCCAAAACATAAATTACTAAAAAAGAAAAAACACCCTGTTTGATAAGAAATGCTAACAAGACTAGGAAACAGCCTGGCAGAAATCAGACCTACACCAACATCTTACACCATAATCCACAATAGATTCAAAATGGATATGTCACCTAAATATTAAAGATCATATCACATTTGTTATAAAGGTTTTCTTTTTCCTTTTTCCCAATGTGGAGATAGGAGAAGGGGGAGAAAATAAATGTTTGTCAACTGAAAAAAATGAAATAATTTTTTAAAAGTCAGGAGAGAAAAAGACCAGATACCTTAATTGCTAGGGGATGAATTCTTAACTGATCAAGGCACAGAGGCAATTATAAAAGATAAAAGAGACAATTTTGATTACATGAAATTAAAAGGCTTTCACATAAACAAAATTTACATTTCTAAGATAAGGAAAGCAGTTAACTAGAAAAAAAATTTGCATCAAATATCTCTAAGGGTTGATACATAAGGTCTATAGACAACTAAATAAGAATAAAATTCTTCCCCTTTCGATAAGTCATTAAAGGATACGAACAATTCTCAAAAGAAGAAACTACTAACAACTACATGAAAGAATATTCTAAATCATTAATAAGATAAATATACATCAAAACAAGTCTGAGATTTCACCTGATAGCCAGCAAATTGCTAAAGATGACAAAAAACTGGGCTAGCCAATGTTGAAGAGGGAACGGAAAGATAGGAGCACTAATGCATTGTTGGTAGAGCTATGAATTGGTACAACCATCTGGAAAACAATTTGGAATGATCCAAATGATGTGACTAAAATGAAGATGCACTTTGACTCAGACATTCTACTGCTAGGCATATACTCCAAAGAAGTCACTAACAAAAAGAAAAATTCCATATAAACTATATATATATATATATATATATACAGATAGATAGATAGATAGATAGATAGATAGATAGATAGATAGATAGATAGATAGATAGATAGATAGATAGATCAGCACTTTTGTGGTGGCAAAGAACTGGAAACAAATTAAATGCCCTTTGATTGGAGCAAGGCTAAACAAATTGTTCAGTATGAATATAATTGAACATTATTGTGATGTAGGGAATGATGAATTCAGAGAAATCTTTAAAGATTTATATCAACTGATACAAAGTAGAGTAAGTAGAATGAGGAAAACATATACAATAACTGGAATAATATAAAGGAAAAGAACAACCACAACAAAGCAATCAAAACTGAATGCTGCAAAATTATTTTTAAAAAACAAGTTTGGCCCCAAACAAGAGAAAGGAGAAGACATATCTCCCACCTTCTTTGCAAGAGTCCAGTTCCATGGATATGGAGCACTACATATACTGTCAGACTCTTTTTTTTAATAAGCAATTGGGGTTAAGTAACTTGCTCAAGGTTACACAGCCAGTTATTTCTGGGTGGGAGCTAAGTATCTGAGCCCGGATTCAATCCCAGGTCATCCCAACTCTGGGGCTGATGCTCTTACTCGCTGAGCTACCTGGCCCCCCTGACTGTCAGACTTTTTAAATGTGTTTTGTTGTATTGAAGTTTTTTTTAACTTTTCTTTTTATTCTTTAAAGAAAATTTTTGCAATAAAAAATGGCTTTCTGGGAGAGGGAAAGGGAAGCCCTAGAGGGCAAAATATAGATATTGTAAAACAAAAGATATCAATAAGAATCTTTTTAAAAGAAAACCTTAAAGCACTCTCTAATTCCAAATAATAATTATTTTTCTCTAGTCCTTGCAATGGTTGACACAGTCCTTATTTGTTTTGAATTCTTTTTTTTTTCTTTTTGAAGGGGGGAAGGTAGGACAATTGGGGTTTAGTGACTTGCACAAGGTCACACGGCTAGTATTTTTGTGTGTTAAGTGTCTGAGGGCAGATTTGAACTCAGGTCCTCCTGACTCCAGGGCCGGTGCTCTATTCACTGTGCCACCTAGCCACCCCGACACAGTCCTTATTTGTGAAAATAGTTTCTTTACCTTGTTGTTCTATGTAAGCATCTGGGCCTCTTCCTTTCTTGAGGCCAAACAGCCTGGGACCAAGTGATCTAGACTACCATGATTCCCTCCCCAGAGCATCAACTATCAAATGTTTCTTCCAAATGGTGTTGCCTTCTAGACTGAACTCCTCCTGTTCAAACCCTATACCCATTGGCTGAGTCAACGCTTCCAGAAGCCCTTGTTTTCAGTTTCTTGATAAGGGGTAGCAGCAACCATATTGGCATAATAAGGATGGCTGCTAGCATAGGTTTTTAGACCTACTTCAATAGGAAAGATAGTTGTTTAAGGGGTCAACAATCTTTTTTAATTACATTCACTAGTTCAGGGGAAATTTAGCGCTCTGAATCTCAGAGAAAATACAAAGGAAATCTAAACAGGAGGCAGAGTCAAGATGGCAGAGTAGAAACAGGACTTTCATGGGGCTCCCCCTTCCACCTCCTCCAATTCATGTAAAAAATGACTCTAAATATGACTCTGGGAGCTAAGAACCCACAAAATGACACAGAGAAGCTAACTTCCTGTTGAAGAGAGTCTGGCAGGCCAGCAGGAAAGGCCAGCATAGCTCTCTAGGAGCTGAGCCCAGGTCCATGTTTGCCAGAGGTTTTAGCCTCAAGGAGGCTTGACCAGCCCCTGCTGGAGGGACTTCAGATCACCAGCAGCTGTGGCAGTTTCCAAAATTATCAACCCATAGATTCTAAGGACAAAGTGAGAAGTCAGTGCAGTGTGGACTTTGGGAACTGGAGTTCAGGAGTGCTGTGTGGCCTTTACCCCCCAGAGGAAGAAGCAGCTGAGGGGCCTCTGCTGTGCAGCCACCACCACGTGGCTGCTTCAGAGCCCCTGGTCTGCAGATTGTAGGGGGACCAAGCAACCAGCCTGAGGGGTTATCACTCTTGCTTTAACCTGCTTGGATCTGGATTGAGGTCTAGGGTGGAGATCCTGGGGTGCGTGACTAGTTTGCAATAGTGTGTGGAGGCTTCAGCGAGGGCACCCAACTAATAGCTCTAGCAGCTGTGAAAACCCCAGTGATTTGGACAAAGCTCCCCTCTCTGGTAGCAGAGCTGTACTGTGGCAAAAAGCTCAAAAGTCAAGTAACTGAGTGGCAACATGAGCAAGCAAAGGAAGCAAAGCAAACAGAGCAATCTGACATTAGACTCCTATTTTGGAGACAAAAAGGATTGGGGCATGGAACAGAAGGAAGACAGTGAAGTCAGAACTCCTGCACCAGAAGCTTCCAAGAAAAGAATAAGCTGCTTAGAGGAGCTTAAGAAGGATTTTGAAAACCAAATAAGAGAAGTGGAGGAAAAATTGGAGAGAGAAATGAGAACAATATAAGAAAATTATGAAATGAGGAGTGGCTAGGGGGAGCAGTGAGTAAGAGCGCCAGCCCCAGAGTCGGGAGGACCCGGGATCAGTTTCAGCCTCAGATACTTAACACCCACACAAAATAACTGGCCATGTAACCTTGGGCAAGTTACTTAACCCCAATTGGTTAAAAAAAATTATGAAATAAGAGTTAACAACCTGACTGAAGAAAATACACCTCAAAAAACAGACTAACTCAAATGGCAAAAGAGGCTCAAAAAGGCAATGAAGAGAAGAATACCTTAAAAAGCTGAATTTGCCAGATGGAAAAAGAATCTCAAAAGTTCACTGAAAAGAATCATTACTTCAGAATTAGATTGGAGCTAATGGAAGCTAGTGGCTTTATGAGAAATCAAGATACTCTTAAACAGATCCAAACAAATGAAAACATAGAAGGCACAATGTGAAATATCTCATTGGAAAAACCACTGACCTGGAAAATAGATCCAGGAGAGATACGTTAAAAATTATTAGACTACCTGAAAGCCATGATCAAAAAAAAGAACCTAGAAATCATCCTTCAAGAAATTCTCAAGGAAAATTGCCCTGATGTTTTAGAACCAGAGGGCAAAATAGAGGTTGAAAGAATCCACCCATCACATCCTGAAAAAGAATCCAAAAAGAAAACTCCTAGGAATGTTATAGCCAGGTTCCAGAATTCCCAGATAAAGAAGAAAATATTACAAGCAGCCAGGAAGAAACAATTTGAATATTTTGGAAACAAAATCAGGGTAACACAGGATCTGGAAGCTTCTACACTGAGGGATCAAAGGGCTTGGAATATGATATTCTGGAGGTCAAAGGAGCTGGGATTAAAACCAAGAATCACCTACCCAGCAAAACTGAGTATAATGTTTCAGGGGAAAATATAGTAATTCAATGGAATGGAGGACTTTCAAGCATTCTTGGTGAAAAAACCAGAGTTGAAGAAAATGTGACATTCAGATACAAGAAGCAAGAGAAGCATGAGAAGGTAAACAGGGAAAAGAAATCATAAGGAGGGGCGGCCAGGTAGCACAGCGAGTGGGAGCACCAGCTCCAGTGTTGAGAAGACCTGGAGATCGAATCCCGGGCTCAGACACTTGGCACCCACCCAGAAACACCTGGCCGTGTAACCTTGAGCAAGTTACTTAACCCCAATTGCTTAGGGGCGGCCAGGTGGCTCAGCGAGTAAGAGCACCGGCTCCAGTGTCGGGATGACCTGGATCAAATCTGGGCTCAGATACTCAGCACCACACCCAGAAATAACTGGCCATGTAACCTTGAGCAAGTTACTTAACCCCGATTGCTAGAAAGAAAGAAAAAGAAAGAAAGAAAGAAAGAAAGAAAGAAAGAAAGAAAGAAAGAAAGAAAGAAAGAAAGAAAGAAAGAAAGAAAGAAAGAAAGAAAGAAAGAAAGAAAGAAAGAAAGAAAGAAAGAGAAAGAAATCATAAGGAACTTATCAAAGTTGAACTATTTACATTCCTACATGGAAAAACAATAATTGTAACTTATGAAACTTTTTTCAGTATGAGAATAGTTGAAGGGAATAGAAATGTATATACATATATATATATATATATATGTCTATATAGGAGGGTATATGGGCATATGAATACATATGTGAATGTGTGTATATATGTGTACATGTATACATAGACAGAGGGCACAGAACCAATTTAATAGGAAGGGATGATACTTAAAAGGTGAAATTAAGAAGTGAGAGAGAATAAAATGAGAAGAGATGGGGAGAGACAGAATGGGGTAAATTATCTCATATATAAGAAGCAAGGGAAAACTGTTCCAATGGAGGGGAAGAACAGGAAGGCAAAAGGGAATGAGTCAACCTTATTCTCATTGAATTTGGCTTAGGGAGAGAATGACATACACGCTAAATAGGGTATCTCACCCTACAGGAGAGTGGGAGGAAGGGGATGAGAGGGGAAATGATGGAAGGGAGGCCCTACTCACCAAGATCTTCTTTAGTGAGACAAATACTATATTCTCATTGTGTCACAAAAAAAAAAAACCCAACAACCAAACTCCAATGTATTTGGAGAGTAGTGTTATTCAAAGGAAAGAACATTGATTCTGAAATCAGATGACCTGAACTCAAACCTGTCTCTGATACTGTACTACCTGTGTGAACTTGGACAAATTATTTAACTTTCTTGAGCCTCAGTTTCCTCATCTGTAAAATGAGGTTGGGCTAGATAGCTACTGAGGGCCCTTTCAGATGTAGATCTGTGATCTTTGGTTTTTTTCTTCTCTACCCCCCCTAGGCACTCTATAATCTCATGGATTACATCTCTTTTTAAACTCAACTTCCTTATTTTAGGCCTAAGTATTTGGGAGTCATTTTTTTCCCCTTTCCAAAGCTTTCCTCATTTAAATGTACCCCCCCCCAATTAAATTAAAACCTCTGTACATCATGCAGTCTCTTCTCCAGACTGACATAAAAGTATGAACTATGTTGATTCATCAAGTATCAGTTACCAGAAAGTAGCAAATTCCTTGAAATATTGAATAAGATGGTAGCATAACAAATCACCTAAACCAAATATTTTACCAATCCATTCATTAAAAGTAGAGCTAATCTTGACATAATTAATCTCACTTCTTATAGATTGATGTTAAATGGTGTTAGGAGTGAAAATATATTGGGCAACTGAGCAAACTAGATTATGGATGTTTTATTGAATTTTTTTTTATTTTTAATGCAAAAGGATGAAAAATAATGCTGAAACTCATAGAGCGTAAGTTCTTCTGACACTTGAGCGCCAAAGGATAGAGGGAAACCTCCTTAATAATGGTGTAAACCAATGGCTTTATACCTCATTGTAATCCATAGCTATTAACCTCAACATAGAATTTTTTTTTACAACTTTTCACTTCTCTTTTTGAAAGCAGTGCTTCTTGAAACATTTCAATGAGTTCATCACAAAAGCTCTCTTATGAAGTGATGAGGGGAAGAATGCTATTTTAAGAATCTGAACTGGTTTCATGAAATATAGCACACACTAACCTGATTTGAAATTTTGATTTGCCCAAGAATTTCTAAGAATGACTTTCTCATTTTAGTAGAAGCACCAAAGGTCCCTTAAGTTAAAATATAGTAATAAATACAACAGCATCCCTGTATGGATATGCCCAAACCATGGACAAACAACAATGGAGTGAAAAATTTAGACAAGCACAAGCTTTTGATGGTCAAGCATACTTACAAAAAATTGTTATTTTACTGATTAAGTATGTTGACAGATCTTTATGGGGGAAGAGGAGGATGTTACTGATTTGAGTCAGACCACTTTGCATGAGGTTTGACTAAACCACTAAGCCTGATAAAATCACACATACAGTCCAAAAATAGACTACATATACACAACTTCCCCAATTTTCAGTGGTAGAAATGTAAAGGCACTGCTGTAGAGTATCACAGAGGAAAAGAGAATTGAAGTAGAAACCCATTCATTAGCTAGCAACTGTGGGGCTAACAACTAGTAGAATTTCTTAAGAAGCTTTGTGATTCCTCTAAGAAAGTAAGTCACACTGGCCATGACCAAGGATCAGACTGAGGTAGTAGGAAACTAGGGCAAGGACAAGAACAAAGATAAAAGAGTTGAAGTCATTCCTGGAATGCCAACGAGTTATTATGGCTTGAAGCAATCAAGTCAACTGTTAAATACTTCCTGGTTGCCAGAATTCTAGTATAAAGCAGAGGCCAAGGATGAACACAATCAAAAAGAACATCAAAAGGACTATCAAATTACCATTGGTCTAGACTTCCAGGAAGTCAGGGTGTAAAGGACCAGAGAGAGACTCTCAGAGGTCAAGAAAGACAAGGGGTCTGGGATGTGGTTCATAAGGTAGATTGAATCAAAGGTACCTGCAAACAAAGCATAGGAGGGAGTTTAATCATAAAGAAGTCTGACCTAGATAACCTAGGTCATGCCAAAACAAAAAGAAGCCTCAGAGTCCAAATCCACCCGTATACACAGGCAACACATGGCTTCTTCTACCTAGGGAGGAGGTTAGGGAGCCAGGGCTGGTTTCAAGCAGCAGGTGTGCTGGTAAATGTTTAACAGCCTCCTCTTCAGGGGAGGGAGAGTGAGGAGAGAAAGGAGAGAGAGGATAAAGGGGAGAAAGAGAGAGAGGGGGAGGGAGGGTGAGAGAGAGAGAGAAGAGAGAGGTGAGAGAGGTGAGAGAGGGGACAGAGAGAGAGAAGAGAGAGAAAGAGAGGAGAGAGAGAGAGGGAGGGAGGGAGGGCGAGAGTGTGTGTGTGAGTGTGTGTGAGAGTGTGTGTGTGAGAGAGATTTTTAAATTTAATCTACGTTGTTCACATTTTCTCTATCACTTTCTTAAATCTAGATAATCATCAAAATAATAAATGAAGCCCATGATTTATAGCATTTGCCTATTTCCAAGGTATAAATACTGACACTGAAAATTTAATGATTGGTTTGAGCCAGCTCCTGTACACACATGACCTGCTGTCACGAGGGTGAAAGAATCACTAAATGTAAGGGATGGAAAGACCCTACTGAAGGTTAAGAGCTGTAAAGGCACTTCCACAGACAAAAGCTAATCCAAGTAACCTCATTTCAACAAAGCAGTGGATACTTATAGATACTGAAATATACAAGCTCAATACAAATGGTAAATGATAATACCTACAAGACAGTGGGGAGGCATCCTTCCCCTCCGTGCAAATACTCAAAAGCTTCACTTTTTCAGACGAATGGTATCATTAGCCTTTTCAGAAAAAAAAAAAAAAAAGATTTTTTTCCCCCAAGGTTCTGATATAAACTAAGAAACTGGTACAGACAGAGCTTCTGCATATTTCCAAATGGTTTGATTGTATAAAAACATCATAACATCTGGACAGTGCCATGTACTCCGTATGTACTCAGTAAATGTTAATGGATGAGTGAATCCATAAATGAATGAATAGATCAATGAATTATATAGCTAGTTTTTGTTTTGTTAAACAGGTGATGTGAATTTTTTTTTTGCCATCTAGTGGTTAAATCAACATGTGCAAGTGATTTCAAATAGGCCTAGTACCAAAAAGAGAACTCAGTTCTCTGCCCCTGGGACCCATTCATAATTCCTGAATATTCAGCTACTCTGAAAAAGGAGCCTGTTGACAATGAATTATTTGAATCTTAGAGGCGGCAAAGCCTTTAGTGGGTCTAGTCCAAGCCCTTCAATCTACAAATTAGGAAACTGAGGCTCAGAAATGTTGTGACTTAATTGAACAGTTAGTAACAAGAGCCTATATAAAGTATTAGTTCTGTGATAGTCTACAGCACTGTCTCTCCATTTCTACAGCTGAAAATTAGGGATATGTATATACATATTCTTTTTTGGGCATCATTATAGGGAGTTCCCAGTGAGGAATATCCTCTTGTGTGAAATAAATTTGTGATGATATACTATATTTATATGCATATATATATATATATACGTGTGTGTGTGTGTGTGTGTGTGTGTGTGTGTGTGTGTATGGGCTAGATATGTGGCACAATGGATAGAGCACCAGCCTGGAGTCAGGAAGACTCATCTTCCTGAGTTCAAATCTGGCCTCGGAAACTGTGGGACCCTGGGCAAGTCACTTAACCCTGTTTGCCTCCTTTATCTCATCTATAAAATGAGGTGGAGAAGGAAATGGCAAACCACTTCAAAATCTTTGCCAAGATAACCCCAAATGGGGTCACAAAGAGTCAGACATTACTAAAATGATTTAACAGCTAGAGAAACAGAGAGTATATGTGTATATATGTATATATGTGCGTGTATATGTATATATACATGCACATGTGCATGTATATACACACACATATATACAATACATATACATTTATACACATATCTTTAGGGAGAACACATTTATATTTTTCCACTAAAAAGTGTTTTAACCTTTACATAGAGGAAAATGTTTTTGCAACTACATACAAGATGAATGGAAAGTCACTCTACCATTACATATTTTTATGAATAAAAGAGTAAGTTGCAACATAAAGAAAGCAGTTTCTTTCAACTTGAACTCAATGAGTTGTTCTTCAAATGTGTAGTGATTTTTGCCTTGTTTATATATTTATGCCTTGGGCCAATAGCTAAATAAAATTCAGAACTAGATCTCATCTCTTCCATAAATAAGAATGGCATCGAACTAGGATAACATTTATAACTAATGTTAGCCTTGAGGTCTGACAGACTTCATAATTTTGTCAGCAGTTAGGGCTAGGGAACCATTTTAATCAATCAGTCTAGAAGTAGTTGTTGAGGAAGGGAAAAGGAAGTGAGAAAAGAGAGATGAACATGGACTGTAATCTTTCAGAATGGCTTTGCAGAGGAGCAAAACTTGCTGTAGATGGGTAGAAAGAAGTCATATAATGACTGCACATACATAACCTGTATCAAATTGCTTACTCTTATAGGGAGGGGGAGAATTTGGAACTCAAAACTTTTTTTTTAATGAATGTTAAAAATTGTCTTTACATGTAATTGGAAAAACTAAAATAATATTTATTTAAAAAATAAAGGACCTCTTAATACCCCCTCTAAAAAAAAAGGCCATGTAAGACATTATGGGAGCAAGGAGCAAGATTATTTCTACATTCGTCAGCTTTTGCTTGTATTGTTTGCCTAGCCTGGACTGCTCTGTCATCCCTGCTCTGTCTATCCCTCATGGCCTAGCTCAAACTCTACTTCCTACATGAGGCCTTCTTTGTTTACTTCTACCCTCCTGGGTATCTCTTTCCTCTGGATGCCTGTAGAGTTTACGATCTGTACTACATAATTTAGCACCAAATAGTCTTCCATTGTTTATTATTGTTCATGTGCCTTATCTTCTCTCCCTAGCTATATTACAAACTCCTTGGTGGCTGGGATTATGTTTCAAACAGCTTCTATATTCCCAGAGGCAGCTAGCACAGTGGTAATCACTAGTGCATTGTTGACTGGCTAATTAGTTATTGTAGTAATCAACAATTTGTGACATACTGAATAGAGGCCTGGCCTCAGAACCAGGAAGACCTGAGTTCAAGTCTTTGATACGTACTAATTTTGTGACCTTGAGAAAACCACTTAACATCTCAGTGTTTTAAGCAAATTTCTAAAATTTTGCAGAGGGTGCTGATCTGCATGGAGGAAGGAAATTGCCACATTTGTTGGTTTCCTATACCAGTGAGGGGGCAGCCATGTGGTGCCAGGCCTGGAAGCAGGAAGATTCTTCTTCCTTAGTTCAAATTTGACCTCAGACACTTACTAGGTATGTGACCCTTTGATAGTCACTTAACCCCGTATCCTCATTTTCATCATCTATAAATGAGCTAGAGAAGGAAATGGCAAACATCACTGGTGTCTGCACCAAGAATACCCCAAATCAGGTCACAAAGAGTTGGACACAACTAGTGAAATCTCAAATCCCATCCAGTCCCCATTCTCCATCCTAAACTGCTCTATTAGGCTGTAAATTGCTTGGGGGCAAGAACTTTAAGTTTTTTGCTGATTTTCCCTCAACATTTCATGGGTGTTTTGCACACAACAAAAATTAAACAATTACCTTTTGAATTTATGGCATGACTACCCAGGAAAAATGAGAAGAAAAAAGGAAACTTTTTCTTTAAACCAAGTATAAAGAGCTTGAGGAGGTTATATATGAAACTGTGTAGTTAAATGGAAAAAGCTCAGAGATTTTATGAAAGGTTAGGAATGATTAAGCAGGAGAGTTGAAGTCGCTGATAGGGCAGAAAAGCCACTCTTGGATGTTTGTCCTAGGCTGAGAATTTAGAAAAGAAACAGACTGGCTCATGGAGATTCCTATGACCTTTATTATTAGAAACTTATTAGAGCCTAAAGAAGAAGGCATAAGGCCTAGAGAACTCAGAGGGGAAAAACACCAATTGTTCCTTCTTCGCAGTTCAAAAAAGCCAAAGAAAATGGACTCTGGCTGGTATTGAGAGGAGTTTCAAAAGGGCAAATGGGAAATGTTAACCCAAGTTCAGCATGGCATAATTTGCAATTTCCTTTTGGTTTGGGGTTTTTTCTTTTTAGTTTATACATCGGAATCTTGGGAAAGCTACTTTTTGACATTTTAAATGGGGATCTGCATGAATTATGGAAAAGAGGACACTAAGGTAGAGGGATATCACTAAAATGGAAGAGAAAAGCTTGATAGACCCCAAGATAGCCTTGGGAGGAGAAATAAACTCCCTATCCTCCATTGCATGGTTGATAACAGCAGAAATTATTCAAATGATCATTCTTTTTAGGAACCCTATGTTTGGGGGCTGTCCCAGACACATTTCATGATAATCCCTATGCAAAAAACTTGAAAATCACTTATACTACATTTTAGCTTGAAAAAAATCCTTATTTTTTATTCTGTTTCATTTACAAGTAAAATAATTCAATTAAATATTTAAATTAATCTAGTATGTTGAACTATATACTCTTCTTTAACTTTAATTATTCTGGTTTAAGATGTTTCCATAAGCAAAACCGCTTCCCTTTACCTTCTCCCCACCTCTAAGCTTTTGTTTGTGGATGCATCATGCAAAAATGCTTTGCATAATTTATTGCTGCAGTGGTTGTTTATAATAGCCCTGTGGGAAAATGATCAGGCAGTTCTGACACTAATAAACTGAAGTATATTTGGTGAAAGTTTGGTGGAAAATATGGTGCCTGCTCTAGCAGCAAGAGACATAATCTGTAAATGTGTTCTCAGGACTTTTTCAGAAATAATTTGCTCTGATAGCATAGAATGATACCAGGGTAGGTTATTGTTGTTTAGTCATTTTTCAATCTTGTTAGATTCTTCATGACCCTTTTGGGGTTTTCTTGGCAAAGATACTGAAGTGGTTTGCCATTTCCTTCTCTGCCTCATTTTACAGATGAGGAAACTGAGAGAAACAGGGTTAAGTGACTTGCCCAGGGTTACACAACTAGTAAGTGTCTGAGGCCAGATTTGAACTCGGGAAGAGGAGTTTTCCTGACTCTAAGGCCTGCACTCTATCCACTAGGCACCCTAGCTACCACTAGAGTAAGTATGTCTTCTGTTATCAGTTTCTCTTTGTCAAGATAAACAAAAAAGTGCCTATCTTTCTCAAGCACAGAACAAGGTTAAATGAAAACTAAGTTAAGTCCCTCAATCCAAATAATCAAAATGAATCTATGATCTCATTGATATAAGTTATTGTAGTTCCAACATGATATTCACAGTGTCTACAGCAGCTATGAATATGCCAGCATAATTCTGAATTGCAAAATATAACAGACTCTCCATATGGAAGACAGAACGAAAACGTTTATTCAAACACCAGATAGCCAAATTCCAACACCAGAAAGACAAATCTTTCATATCAACAAAGAAATCTATACACAATAATAATGCAAAGGGAACCACTGTCCCCAATCCTTCCCCTGCTTGGGCCTTCCCACAAACAAATATTCACAGTTTGCTGCCTGCTTCCTCTCTCTCCCTCAGCTCTCATCATTCTCACTAATTCCCTCTTGGGTCTGCTCCACCATTTCGTTTCTACCCTTCCTGTTCTACCTGCTCAGCAAGCTCCTCCCACTACACTCATGTGACTCAGGCTTCCATGTGACTCAAGCAGGTAACATAGGCCTATTAAGAGATGGGAAAGAGCTTCCCATTTACATTACCATTACAGGTATTACCTCCAAAGATGCAGACTACAACCCATCCATGTCTACCTATCCTATAATAGAATACTATTGTTAGAAATTATGAAAGGGACAATCTCAGGGAAAGCTGAGAAGACTTTTGCTCCTATTCTTCCATAAATTTACTACTGAGGTTCCAACCAATGTGTTGGGAGGAGTGAAGGGAATTTTCTCCCTTTCTCTTAACACTGAGAATCAGTAGATAACAGGAACTGTCTAACTCTTAGTCCTACCACTGACTTACCACAATATGATGCTAACACGTGATTTCTTCACCTGTTTAGTGTTATGGGATTCCTTTGGCAGTGGGGTAAAGCCTACGCCTTATTTTTAAAGGCACAAAATAAAATAAATAGGATTACAAAGGAAAATTATATTTAACAATATTTATCAAAATATTTTTAAGACAAATTCATGAACCCCCAACTTAAGAACCCCTGCCTGGATGAATTAGAATTACTTTGTTTTCTATTCTTGGTAAATTAAGCCTACTTGAGTTCATAGACTCTCTACCTAATTGAGAAGTCTGAGAGTCCAAAGAACTTAATGTCTTAGACTTTGCTTATCTTTTCACAGACTGTGTCTGCTCCAGACCAAACACCCTCCCCTGAGCCTAACAACACCTGCTCCCTCTCACTTTTTTGGAATATTTTATACCTGCAGTCTTATACCCTTAGAAGCCTTTAAACTACATATAACATATTTAATTAGAGTCTCCCTGGCTTTGACATCAGAGGTGAGAAAGCAATCAAAAGTGCCAGATATTGGGGAGGTATGTTTAAGTTGGCTATGTGACATGTCACAGAGATGCCAGATTTCCCTCACATGCTCCAACAAAGAACAGGAATGGGCATTAGATTGATTAATGATCAAAAAATTCAAAGGTAGACTACAATAACTCTTTCATCCAGCCCAGGTATATGCACACACACATACACACACACACACACACACACACACACACACACACACACCAGAAGTAATAGTTCTAGAAGCCCCCAGGGAAGACAAAATAATTTCAGGTAAAAAGACTTGAAGCCCACAGTAAGCACATTGACTAGTAAGGAGTTGAAGACCATAGAACCCTGACTGGAAAGCATCCAGGGAAGTCAGAAGATGGTAGTGCTCTGATCAGAGATTAGGAAATATACAAGTACTCTGAGCATAAATGTGCTAAGGGAGAGATGAGCTAGGGGCGCAAGCTAAAGACATCAGTGATAAAATAGAACTAAGTCTAAATACCTCCATCCAAAAGTGAAGGAAAAGAATGGAGTGACAACCTGGTACAAAGTCCCAAAAGAAGGTATGAAGAAAAAAAAAACAGGAGAAAATATTAAACATAAAAAATTCTGCTGGTCAAGCTATGTTCAAGAAGTAAACATAAAAGAGTTGCAACAAGCATAAGCAGAGTCTCAAAAAAAAATGATTTAGCTTCAAGGACTCCAAGAATGGTTGGACAAAATGATGCAACAGATTTTTAAAATGAAATTTAAAATTAAGAGCAAATTTGAGGAAAGAATTAGAAGATAAATAGCTTAGACTAAACAATGGAAAAATCTTTCCTGAAGTCAGCTTCCCGAAAATGAGAACAGACAAAACAGAGCTCAGTGACTCTATGAGACAACTAAAAACAGAAAAATGAAATAAAAAATGTCTTTTTAAAAATTATTTATTTAGTATTTTATTTTTTCCAATTACATGTAAAAACTATTTTCAACATTCATTTGTAAAATGTTGACTTCCAAATTCTCTCCTTCCCTTCACACCTCCTTCATTGAAAGGCAAGCAATTTTATATAGGTTATGCATATATAGTCATGTAAAATATATTTCCATATTAGATAGGTTATAAAAGAAAACAGACCAAAAAAAAGCAAGAAAAAGAATGTTGGAAAAAAGTATGCTTTGGGGCAGTCAGGTGGCACAGTGAGTAAGAGTGCCGGCCCCAGCGTAAGGAGACCTGGGATCGGTTCCAGCCTCAGATACTTGGCACCCACACAAAAATAACTGGCCATGTAACCTTGAGCAAGTTACTTAACCCTGATTGCTTTAGGAAAAAAAAAATAAAAAAGTATGCTTTGATCTGTATTCAGATTCCATCAATAAAAGATTTCTTAAAAAAAAAAAAAGAAAGCAGAGGGTATTGAATATCAAAAACAACTGATGTGGAAAATAAGTCAAGGAAAGATAATTTAAGAATCATAAGACTCCCTGAAAATCATAATCAAACAAAAGTCCTAGACTCTGTATTTTAAGAAATCATAAAAAGAAAACTTCCCATAACTACTAGAACCAGAGGAAAAAATGAAAACAGAAAAAAATAAATCTATCAGTCACCTCCTGAAAGAAACCCCAAACCAAAAACACCTAGGAATACCATGGTCAAAAGCCAGAGATTCAAAGTCAAAGAAAAATACTACAATCAATCTGAAAGAAAAAGTTCAAGTTCAAAGGAAACAAAGTCGGGATCACACAAGTCCATGGTACAAATATTTAAAAGGAGAGGAAATCTTGGAATACAATATTCCAAAAGGCAACCACTATAAATAACTTACCTTGCAAAAGTGAGACCAACTGTGTGGAGGAAAATAAACCTTTAACAGATTAGAATTTTTAAAATAATTTCTTATAGAAAAAAGAGAACTGAGTATAAACTCAGTTTGAAATACAATACTGGAATCAAAAGAAAACTAAAAGAAACATTTAAGCAACTGGAAGGTAAAAAAACAATAATGAGAGGTTTAGAATCTAATGAACAGCTAGGTATCACAGTGGATAAAGCATTGAACCTGGAGTCAGGAAAACTTGAATTCAAATCTGACCTCAGATACACTTGCTGTCACTTAACCTTTGCCTCTATTTCTGAAACAGCATCCTGCATAGCCTTCTATTCAACAGTCAGGTGAATTCACCAGATCTATTTACCAAATCAGGTGAACACCAATCAGAAGTCACTCCCCCCCCCCTCTCTCTCTATATATATATATATGTATGTACGTATGTATATATGTATATGTATGTATATATATATATATATATAGCAACATGAAAAATTCCTCAGGTGTATGTATAAGTCAGGTTACATTAACATAAAATTGAAAAAGTTTTGCACAAATAGAATGAATTCAGTAAGGATTAGAAGAAAAACAGTTAAGTGGGGGGGGGAGGAGAGAATATTAGCAGATTTCCTTGATAAAGACCTAATATCTAATATACATAGGGAATTGATACAAACATATAAAAATAAGAGTCATTCCTTAATAGATAAATGGCCAAAATATATGAACTAGCAGTTTTCAAAAGAAGACAGGCAAGTTTTCAACAACCACATAAAAATTATCCAAATCACTAAAAATGATACAAATATTGATTAAAATAACTCTGACATTCTATCCCAGATGGGTAAAAGGTTCCACCTCAGATTGACAAAGATTCTAAAAAGGGAAAATTATGATTATTTGAGAGGCAGTGGGAGGACAGACACTTTAGACTACTGTAGGTGGAGTTGTGAAGTAGTCCAACCATTCTGGAAAGTAATTTGGAACTTTACCCAAAATATCACTAAATTGAGTATACCCTTTGACTCAGCCATGCTAGTAGTGGACTTATTCTCCAAAGAGAACAGGAAAAAAAGTCCAGGACTCATATGTACAAAAATATTTATAGCAGTACTCTTTTTGCACTTAAGAACTATAATCAACATAATGTCCAATTATGACTCCAAAGGATTAGCAATGAATCATGCATCCCTGGCAGATTGGTGATGAACTAGAATCACAGAACAAGATACATGTTTTTTGGATACAACTAATCTGGGGATTTGTTTTGTGTGACTATATTTATTTGTTCCAATGGAGGGCTTTTATTGTTGGCTTTTTCTGTGTGAGCGAATTTGAGAGCAATACTGATGATTAAGAAAAACAGGAAGAAAAAAATGTCAATAAATCATTACAAAAAATAAACAAGAGAGTAAAAGGAAGTTTAGAAGGGGACACAGATTAGCAGGACTGTTGGAATTTTCATGTTAAATTTGATTTAAAAAAATAAACAAGCTGTATGTGCTAGGAAAAAAAAGACAAACTGTACAAAATAGAAGTTCAGTTTCATATACAATCCTTTTGTTGTTGTTTTCTCTGTATGTTGAAATGTTTGTTTCCTGATTAAGTTCATTACTTTTTTTTTACTCTCTATCAATTCAGTTTAATCATCTCTTGAACCCTACTGGGTACTTGGGAGAGAATTGCTGAGCAGCCTTATTCTATGGTATGATCCAGGTGTTTTCTCATCAAAGAAGGAAGGAAGGAAGGAAGGAAGGAAGGAAGGAAGGAAGGAAGGAA
>NW_027187347.1:1858721-1895907 GCF_028583685.1 Petaurus breviceps papuanus
AGGAAGGAAGGAAGGAAGGAAGGAAGGAAGGAAGGAAGGAAGGAAGGGAGGGAGGAAGAGAGGGAGGGAGGGAAGGAGGGACGGAGGGAGGGAGGGACGGAGGTCATGCCCTTGTCTTTGCAATGACTCTCAACTCCATGTATCTTTGCTCTTTCTTTCCCTGGTCCCCTCCTCATTCCATTGGGTGTCGTCACCTGGGATATTTCATTGCTATCTCAAACTCAATATGTACAAAAGGGAATTTAATATCTTTCCAATTCAGTAGAGATTATCTCACCTCTGCATTTGTCCCTAGCACCTAGCATAGTGCCTGGAACAAAATAAATTATGCTTAAATGTGCTTGTTGATGAATGATTGGTCCTCACCAAATATCCTCCTTCTCTTCCTAACTTCCCAATTTTTGTAGAAGGCCACATTATCCTTCCGGTCATCCAGATTTGCTATCTCTGAGTCATCTTCAACTCCCAACACTTCAGTCCTCCCTGCACATCTAATCAAATGCAAGTCTTGTTGACTTCATCACTACAACACTCTGGTCTGTCCTCTTCTCTCTACTCACTTGTGATTCGGACCCTCATCACTTCTCACAAGGACTGTTGCAATTGTAACTAGTGTCCCCACTTTCACTCTCTTCTCTCTCCAATCCATTCTCCACAGTTACCAAAATTATCTTTCTAAAGCACAAACCTGATGAATTCATCCCTCTCCTTAAGAAAGTACAGTGTCTCCCAATGATTCTGGGATAAAATATAACCTCTTCCAATCAGAAAGTTAAGAGTCTTCCCCAACTGGCTCCCTATATCCTTTTCAGACTTATTTCACATGACTCCCCCTCACACATTCTACATTCCAACCACACAGGCCTGCCTGCCAGTCCTCATACAGGCTACTTCATCTCCTACCTTTATATACATTGTTCACTGTTCTGATAATGCCATTTCTGTATTTCACTAATAGAATGGAAGCTTCCCAAGGGAAGAGACTGTTTTCTTTTCTTCTTTCTCTCCCAAGTACCTAGTAGGGTTCAAGAGATGATTAAATTGAATTGACAGAGAGTAAAGAGACTTAGGTTCAAATCTTAGCTTTAACACTATATGACATTAGTTGTCATTTAAGCTCTTTAAATCCTAATTTCTCCCTATATAAAATGGAAAAAAAATAATAATACCTCAATTTACCCTTAAAATAACTTTGTGAGGCAGGTGTTATGATTAAACCCATTTTACAGACATAAACTGAGGCTTAAAGACATTGAATGACTTGCATGGGGTCCCACTGTTTGTCAGTGTCCAAGAAGAGATTTGAACCCCGTCCTTCCAGACTATAAGGCTAGGTCTATACTCACTACACTGTGGGATCATAATGTTGACATTATCTTCCTCACTGGATTATTGTAAGAAAAACACTTTATAAACTTGAAAGTGCTATCAAAATGTGAGTTATTATTCATTGAATTTTCTTACCTATGCTCACAATCCAATGATTCTGAACTTATGTCATTCTTTTGTATTCCCATGGCACATAGTGCTTAATAAATACTTGCTTATTGATTGATATCAAGACAATAAAACTCTTAGCTTTGAAAAAACAATCAGGATATTTCTAAAGAGAAGACAAAGCAAATTAGGTTTGTTCAATTTGTTTTCAATGCAATGAATCTCAGTTGATTTCTCTTTTGTTTTATACCAATAAAATGGTTGACTCTGGCCTTATCTCTTAGGCTCTGGTCTGTTACATCTCTGATAGGAGTTTTGTGTGTCTCTTTTCTCTGCCATTGTCTGTATCCCTCACTGACTGTGCCTCCCCCCCCCCCCCATCTATTAGGTGCCAGTGACGACAAATAGAACCTAGTTTCATTTGATAACTTAACATCAGGTAGCTTTTATTTTCTTTTAAATTTTTCTTTTATTTTTTAATAAAACAAACGTTTCCATGACATAATAGAATAAAAAATATCACTGTACATGAAACTACAAATCCATTATGTACAACCTAATTCCTTTTAAATATATAATAAACTTATCATATAAATTTCCTTTTTTTCCCTTTTTCCCTCCTCCATCCTGCCCTAGAGATGGCTACCATTAGACATAAATAAGTATATACATGTAAAATCATTCTGTTCATACTTCTATTTATCAGTTCTTTCTCTGGATATGGAAAAGTGTCTTCCTTCATATGTCCTTGGTAGTTGATTTGGGTATTTATGACTTATTCACTCAAAGTTATTCTTAAAACAATAGTGCTGTTACTATAATACAACGTTCTCTTGGTTCTGCTCATTTTGATCCTCATTATTTCATGAAAGTCTTTCCCTGTTTTTCTAAGATCATTGAGCTCATCATTTCTTATAGCATAGTAGTAGTCCATCACAATCATATATCACAACTTGTTCAGCCATTCCCCAATTGATGGGCATCCCTGCAATTTCTAGTTCTTTGCCACTGTAAAGAGAACTGCTATAAATATTTTAGGATATGCAGGTTATTATCTTTTTTTCATAATCATCTTTAGAAATAGACCTAGCAGCGGTATTGCTGGGTCAAAGGGCATAGGCAGTTTAATAACTCTTTGAGTGCAATTCCAGATTGCTTTCTAAAATGGCCATCAGTTCACAATTCTAACAACAATGAATTAGCATCCTAATTTTTGCATATCCCCACCAACATTTGTCTCTTTCCCCTTCAATCATTTTAGCCAATCTAATGGGTAAAAATGATGTCTCAAGGTTAATTTGCATTTCTCTAATCAATAATGATTAGAGCATTTTTTTCATATGACTACAAACTGTTTTGACTTCATCAGAAAACTGCCTGTTCATATTCTTTGACCATTTATCAGTTGGGGAATGGCTCATATTCTTATAGATTTTACAAAGTAACATGCCATTTTGGTATTTTAGGTAGTTTTTATAAAGGAATGTTTGCATTAGAGATATGGCAAGAACAATAGAGCAACTTTTCTCCACAAGACCTCAGTAGTATAATCCCATCTTATACTACCTCATTCCAGCCAAGTCACATCAGCTAGCATTAAGTATTTACTACATGCCAAGCCAAGTGCTTGGGATACAAATGCAAACAAAAAGAAAGACAGTCCTTGTCCTCAAAGAGCTTGCACTCTCACACAGGAAGACAACACATGAAGGAAGCTGAAAAGACCACATAGGAGCTCCACACAGGAGCAAGCAGGCAAAGTCTACTCTAGGGAGTCAAAAGCAGAGCTAGGAGATGAATACAGGTTAGCTGTCCTGGGCTTCTCAAAATGGAGTTTCCAGGCACAACCCACCAGTGGGAGGGAGAAGAGGGATATGTGAGCAGAGGGATGTTCCAAGGTGAGAAAGCCATAGGGAATGAGTAAGAGAAGAGGGAAGGAGAAATAGGGCCCACAATTTAGCTCCGTTCCTCCTTAGCAGTGGTCCCATCAAGTGCATGTCCAGATACAGCATGACTGCCAAATGACCCTGTGTCTCAGCTACCAGTGGGCCACCTGTCCCTGAAGGTCACCCCCAAAAGTAGCTCCTTATTCCTCAGAGCTCTGACACTGCTCCAGCTACAAAACGCAGACTGGAATGACAGGATGCCAGGGAACCCTTTGGACCTTTCAAACTCAAAAGGGTATAGCCTATACTTCCTTCACCAATTGCCAAGCTCCCCCAAAAGCACTGAGGCAGAGAGACCTTAACTGAAGCCAACAGGGTTTTTTAAATGCATCTACAGCCAGTCTAAGAGCCTTCTCTTCAGCAAATGACTACACAACTGAAACCAGTTATAGAATGCTAACTACACATGCCTCACACTTTTTCCACAACTCTCAGATTCCTTATATGATATTACTCAGCTCCCCAGATTCAGCTCCCTAAAATTCTCCACATTGAGACACACCATCATGTGTCATTTTGGACACATGCCACCCCCTGCCCCACTACATACCACTAAATCTTATGAATTATTGCTTCTTCTAAAAACCATACTATATTAATGGGATAGGCTGACACAATCAAATACTTGAACACAATATTTAGAATTGTAGACCACATATAGAATTGACTTCCTATTTTTTAAAAGTTTTAGAATTAAATTACAGGTAGCTAAGTGATGAGTATGAAAGATTGTACCTAATGCTGAGGTTTACATTTTTAAAAGACATGAAATAATAACATATTTGGTTTAAGTTTTTGAACTGACAATGTATTATTCCTGGTCTGAATACATTTTTTCTCCCTATTTCCTGTCAATATTTTTCTCAGATAGTTCATTGACTCTTAGATCTACTGTTTATATAATATCATTACAATTATTGCTAATATTCATAAAATATTACTGTTTTAAAAAACCTTAATATTGATGATATGGACCATAGATTGAGAGCTACAAAGGATCTTAGATGCCATATAGTCTACATTTAAGGAGAATGATAATCTTTTTTTTTTGGAGGGGGAGGGCAGAACTATTGGGGTTAAGTGACTTGCCCAAGGTCACATGGCTAGTAAGTATTAAGTGTCTGAGGCCAGATTTGAACTTAGGTCCTCCTGACTACAGAGCCTGTACTCTATTCACTGCACTATCTAACCACCCCTCATCTTTTAATAGTCCTTCTTTTGAATTATTTGCTTTTCCTGCCAGACTTTCTTGATCCTGATTATCGCTTTAGTTTATGCTAATTTTGTTTCATTTTTCTTTAGTTAAATCTGTTTGCAGTATTGTCTTTCTCCTCTATCTCTTCTAATTAACATACAATGGATAAAATTGAGAACAGATTAAAATTAAATTAAAACAAAACCAGTAAATTACCATCCATTAAATTAAAACAAAACCAGTTACCATATATCCACCACATAAGACATATGAAGTAATATCTTGTTAATAAAAAGAATCAAAATTAAGTAAATAGTCATTTTCCTGGGACCCATTCCTGAGGAGGTCATGGCATAAGGGAGCCAAGTTATTCATGTCTTTCTGGAGACTACATTTCTATAGGTATCTGAACAACTCTAAAATCACAAGAAATAGTGAAAAGGAAATAGATGATATGTATTACAGCAACACAAAGAGACAGAATCATTGTTACATAAATGGAAGGTTATCTGTTTTTCTCAGCCACAACTGAATTGAATTCTCTATTATTTAATAAACTGGGACAAGATACTATTGTAGTACATATATAAATAAGATGTCATTTTAAATTCACTCTCCTAAGAAGGCTGCCTCTGAAATTTGTAGAAAATCCTAGAGGAATTAAAACACTCTCTAAATAAGAAATAATTGAATCTAGTTGTAATCCCCCCAGCAAAATCAAGGATTAGAGCTACTAGAGCTGGTTCTTCTTTCTAACCAGAAGGCTTTAAGAGCCTTTTTGATCAGAGAAATAATGGTATTAGAAGGAATTGCATTCATTTAAACACTGGTAGAAGACAAGGCTGAAATCTTCATTTAGAAAATCAAGATGCTTTCAATGTCTCTGGAAAACAAAAGGTCAAATTCTATTGAAGATCCAGCTACCTCATTAGGAAGAGTTACAATTTTTTGTTATTCAGTGGTGTCTGACTCTTCCTGATCCCATTTGGAGTTTTCTTGGAAAAGATGCTGGAGTGGTTTGCCATTTCCTTCTCCAGCTCATTTTTTACAGATGAGGAAACTGAGGCAAACAGGGTTCAGTGACTTTTCCAGGGTCACACAGCTAGTAAGTGTCTGAAGCTGGATTTGAACTCAGATCTTCCTGACTCCAGGTCCAGCTCTCTATCCACCATGTCACATTTAGAGACTGGGTTCTTCCATACCTCCACAACTCCATCTCCAAAAGAACACACACACACACACACACACACACACACACACATTATTTGTCAAACTATCATGGGGGGAGGGGACAAAGGGAAAGGAAACAAGCATTTTTTAAGCACCTACTATTTACCAAGCACTGTCCATTTTACAAATATCTCATTTGCTTTTCACAAAAAAAAAACCTGGGAGGTAGGTGCTATTATTATTCCCATTTTGGGAAACTGAGGCAGACAAAGGCTAAGTAACTTGTCCAGAATCACAGTTAGCAAGTGTCTAAGGCCAGATTTGAACTCGGGTCTTCCTGACTCCTGGTCCAGCCCTCCATCTACTGTGCCACCTCAGAGGAAGAAACTGAGATCTAAGCAGACGAAATGATTTGCCAAACAGCCCCAGCAGGAGCAAGAACACAAGTCTTCTAATTCCAAACTCTGTCCAGAATCAAGGAAATAGAACAAGAAATCTCTTGGTCAAAACAGCAACATTGGGACACACCTAGAAATTAGAACAGAGAAGATCAAAACAGCAGACCTGGGTAGGAAGCTAATGCTAAGTGGTGTATTCAATTCAGATAATTTATTGAGGACATCCCATGCAAAGCCCTGTGCTGGGCACCCTCAAATACAACAACAAAACTGAGACCATACCTCTCTTCCAGGACCTTGCATTCTACAGAGGTACTATAACATGCACCTAGATACGTAATTTGGGGAGGGAGAGAGCAAAGATATCCAGGAGATATAAATTGAGATGTCAGGGAAAGGCTCACACAGGAGTGGCATCTGAGTTGAGTCTTGAAGATAAGGACCTGGAAAGGTTGAATGAAGAGAACCTTTATCAGCTCTAGAGCTGGAAACGACCTTAGTGGCAAATGATGCTGTAAAGGCCCAGGGACTCTAACTGATTTTTCCAAGGTCACTTAAGTAGTGTCAGAGATAGGATTTAAACCTATAGCTTGTGATTTTAGAGCCATGAGCAACTCATTACCCTGCACAAACAGCACACACAAGCTATTAATTGTTGTTCAGTAATTTTTAGTCACATCTAACTCTTCAAGACCCCATTTGGCGTTTTCTTGGCAAAGATAATGAAGTGATTTGCCATTTCCTTCTCCAGGTCGTTTTACACATGAGGAAATGAAGGCAAACAGGGTTAAATTACTTGCCCAGGGTCACACAGCTAGTTAGTACCTTAAGGTCAGATTTGAACTCAGGAAGATGAATCTTTCTGACTCCAGGCCCAGCACTCTATCCACTAGCTGCTGCACATGCAGACTGTGACTCATACAAATTCAGCTAAGTGAGAGAATAGTTAGTCCTTTGTGGCTTTAATATAGAGAGTATGAAGGGGAGAAATATGAAATAAGGCTAGAGCCAGACTGTGATGGGCTTCACATACCAGTTTGGGGAGTTTAATTTTTTATTTCTTACTAGAGGCAATAGGAAGCCACTGTACCTAATGGCACAATCATTCTTTTCCTACCCCCTTAAATTTGGTGCCCTGATTTGTCTCTGGGTATCCTGGGTAGGTTCCTCCTTCCAGATGAAGATCCCTGATAGTTCCTAACTAAGAAGAGAGAGGCAGATACATGTAACCCCGTGTGGACTAGCTCTTAGTTAATCTCCAAAGTGACCTAAACATCAGTATTTGCCCTTCAAGCTACTATATCTTCTGAGTGATTCCAGAGCTGCTGGAGGAAAGGTCAAAGACAGGCATAGCAGAACCAAAAAAGAATAAAGTTATTTTTTATCACTTTGTTGAGGACCTAACAATGCAGTTATTCATGACAGCACATTATTTAGAAATTGTTGTAATGTGTAATTTAGATCTATTGAGTTACATAGACACCCATATAGGGACCTTATTTAAAGACATATTCTCATACCACATATATACATAAACAAGTATTTTGATACAGTGACATATCTGTGATTTCATCCCTGGCAGTATTCTGTCCTATGATGCAGAAAACAATCTACCCATAACTTATCATCTTATGTAATTCTGGTCCATGGGTCTCCAGGAATCCTTCATAGAGAACCTACATTGCATACTTATAAAGTCGTACTGTAGATATTAGAGTCTAAAAAATCATGAAGAGGAAAGATATAGAGGAAAAGTTCAAATATTTTATGTTGTATTTTATGTTTTAAGTGAATACTAAGATTTGATCAGCATTTGGAATTCCCAGGCTAGAAACTCCCTCCACACCACACCCCTGATGGCAATTGACTTAGTAGTAAGTCTTAAGGAAATACATGAGGAATATAAAAGTGAAGTGACTTGCTCTAGGTGAATCACAAAGAAAGTGTCACAGTCAAAATTTAAACCAAGGTCTTATTGCCTCCAAGTCCAATATGCTTTCACCATGTTGTCTTTTCTCCAAAAGGGTAAGGTTGGGTTTTTTTTTTTCCATTTAATAGCTCTTCCCTTATCCCACAGTCACTCACAGCCATCTTCCACACCAGAGTGCCAACTCACCTTTTTATTCTGTGCAATCAAACACACACACACACACACACACACACACACACACACACACACACACCCTAACTCCATAAGAATACAACTAGACACTCCCATTCTTACTTAGTATCACCACCCTTTTCTCCAGATCTCACACATACCACCTCCACAGTCAACATTAGAACAATATTTCTATCTATAGTACCAACAAAAGACATCTCAGCTGGGGTTCTTTTATCAAACATTTTATGTCAAATGCCTGCTCTTAGAACCTCTCATAAAAAAGGATCACTTGGGGAAATATGTACAGAGGAGAGAGGTTTAAACATTGTATGTTTCAAAATGTGCTTGTCAGAATGTTTGCTGAATGAATGAATGAATGAATGAATGAACAAATGAATGAATGAAACATCAATCCTACAGACAATTTATATAACCTCTAGCCCAACAGCTTATCAGGGGCAAATGAGGGCAACCTGCTCTGCCAAGAGGAAGGGAATTGACTTCAAAAGGATTTGAATTTACAAACTGAAAGCAGATTGAAAAACCCTTACCTACCAGCTGGTTAATGCCAGCCAACACCTCTGGGTCCCATGTTCTTTTGTTTACAATTAGGAAACCCTCAGGCATAAGCATGGGAAATAACACAGTCATCCTCAAAGTGGGTCCTTTCATAAACAATGAAACAAAAGAATATATTTTCTTCATAAGTGTTTTTGTGTCCCTTGTTCAAATTAAAATTTGGTCATTTTGTATGGGAAAAACAATGATCTCTTCTTCTGATCTGAAATCATAATAAAAGAGATGGCTGTGTATTTTTTATCATACTGCTTAAAGTACCATTAAGAAATAAAGGAGGTATGTGAATATTCTCTCTACATTCAATTCTCTGTGCTTGGGCAGGAAAGGGGAACATGTCTTTGTGTTGTAAAAAACATAGCAGACTTTTCCAGCATTTGCACTACAATTCTTGATACTAATTTAACTATCAAGAGACATTGACAACTCACCCAGTCATCCAAAAGGACAGGGTACTGGGGCATCCCTCCTCGTCCTGGCAATTTCCCAGTGCCTCACTCAACAGAGGTTAACTGAACCCTTTATGGTTCTCAGAGAGTCAGCAATCCACTTCTTAACCTCTCCCCTCAAAACAGCATCTAGCTCATTGTCAAGGTTTTGTGAATTTACTCAGAAATAAGTTCTGATCTTCCATCTACTACAAGTCAAACCCTTCCTACTCCTTTGTATTTGCCATATTTCAGTGAGCTTTAATCATATGACCCTGGTATAATGAATTCAGCTTCTTAGAGAAGAAAACTCACTTAGATATATGTTTAGAGATGGTTTTAGTTTTCACATGGAATCAATCACTAAGTAGTGCATAATAATTAGACATAATATATAATAAAGTTATATCCCAAGTGGCTATGTGTCTGCAACTCTTTTAGAATACAGAGGTCTCAAATATGGAAACTGCTTTGAATCCAAGTGTGCAAGGAAATACACAGTTCAGTCCTCTGTTGAGCTGGTATAGGAGTGTAACAATACAATGCAATTGAAAATGTAATATCAGTCCAACAGAGGCAGTCATCAGATTCTGATGCGGAAATTCTGAAGGAACTCTGGACCAAGGAATCATGGCATGGGGAATTGCCACCCTTGTTTCTTTGAATCTTTTATTGGTCATACCTTGCTAATGCTCAACCTTGAATTACTCTTACAATCTACTTCTTATATTCCTATGCTGCTCAATAGAGCTGCAGAAGAACATGTTGAGTACATCATACATTTATTGCTTTATGTCAACTAGTTGTACATTGCATCCCTGTACCTTTGTACTGATGGCTTCAAACCGTTTTTTCTCATGCCTTTCCATTATCTCCCCTCCCTCACAGATAAGGACCTTGCTACTTACTTTTCCAAGAAAATAGAAACCATTCACTATGAGTTTTCCTATTTTCCTCTCTCATGACCCCATTGATATCTTCACCCACCATCTCCAGAGACTTATCTAACCTCTGACAGAAAGGTGGACCTTCTCTTCAATATCAATCCTCCTACATATATCCTTGATCCAATCCAACTATCATCCCTTGCTATTCAATCATTTCAGTGGTGTCTGCCCCTTCATGGCGAGAATGCTGGAGTGGTTTTCCATTTCCTTCTCCAGCTCATTTTACAGATGAGGAAACTGAGGCAAACAGGGTCAAGTGACTTGCCCAGGGTCAAACAGCTACTAAGTGTCTGAGATCAGATCTCTCTCTAATCTTAAACCACATTCTCTTAGTTCGTCCTCTGCTGGCTACAAATGCACCTTATTTTCTTTCTTCCTTAAAGAACACTTAATAGATCCTACCATCTCCACTGTTTCTCCTCCTGTTATCTTCTATACCACTTCAAAAATCTGTCTACATTCATTGCTTTCATGTTCTCTCCTATCAAACTTCTAAACACTCTGCATTATTGTTGGGAACTCCTGGTAAATAAATCCCTTCTATTGGTTCTTCAATAACTATCTGTAACTTATCATTTTAAAGAGGTTTTGGGGGTACTAAGAGTTATATCTTGCCCATGGCTACAGAACTGGTGCATTTTCAGAGGCAAAATTTGAACCAGGTCTTCCTTACCTTGCTGGTGTCTAGCACTAACACTGAATCCTTTTCCAATTAGCATTAAGATAGAGTCTACAAACAGAGCTTTTCCTAGGGGCTGGCAAAGGAGACAATCTATTTTCTGTAATTTTCTTCCTTAGCTAAGGGATGTTAAGTTAGGACTTCAGCTTAGCAAGCCATGATTAGAATCAGCAACAAACCTCCCTAGACTCTTGATGATCCTTTTGTGACACATCTCCTACAATGTCTGATAGTCAAAGCTGCATTTAGATCTTGGCTTTAGTTTTGCAACTTTAAATACTATTTGAGCCTGTGTTACACACTACCTTGGCGTCAGAGCTATCATCAGAAATTCTGGTGCCTAGAGCAAAGGAAATGTGGAGAACTTGGGAGAGACCCTAGTCCTAGAGCCACAAGGCCCTGCTGGTTAAGAGAATCTCAGATCGGGCCACCAGGTAGCACAGAGAGTAAGAGCACTGGCTCCAGTGTCGGGATTGCCTGTGGATCAAATCTGGACTCAGATACTCAGCACCACACCCAGAAATAACTGGCTGTGTAACATTGAGCAAGTTACTTAACCCCAATTGCTTAAAAAAAAAAAAAGAGAGAATCTCAGATCCCTCTGACTCTGAAGAGTAAGAAATTCCAGGACACTCCAGAACAGTTCTGGGGAAGCAATAGGAGAGAGTGGCAGGATGGCAACAGGACCAGGAGAAGCTTACCTTTGGGGAAGAAAGGAATGTCATGGGATATGGCTGCCTTCCTCTACATTGTGGTAGAGGTTAAAAATGCGGCATGCTACCAGATGGTTGTGATGGCACTTAATCTGTCTCATGGCCCAACAATGAAGCTTGTGGACCCTTAAATCTCCCAAACTTTGGAAGGAAGAAGAGGAGAAGGAGGAAGGAAGCAAGTTAGACCTTGGGGAAGGAGAAAGGAAAAGATTCATTAAGAATCTTCTCCCTCAACTTTGTGTTGATGCATTGTAACAGAATCAACTACAGGGCTTTAGAAGAATGGCATAATTGTGACTTTGAGAAGTGGTAACCAGGGGCTGAAAGTCAAGCAATTATGTCACAGATTCAGTGGGGATCCACCACATGGATTTGCAAAAAATCATAGCCTTGTGGTCAATAGGAGGATCACTGAGAGGAGAAAGGGTACTTCTCTATATATGTCAGGTACCTTCAGCCAAGGTCCCATTTCTCCATCTTAGTTACAGCTCTACGGGTACCACCACAGTGTAATGTAAAGAGGATGAGGAATCAGGAAATTGGATTTCGATCCATCTCTTCAGAGTAGTATAGAGTAAAATACATGAGATAAGAGTCAAAGTACTAGGCTTTCAAACCCGACTCTGCTACTTACTACCTGTGAGATTTTTAAAAAGTCACCTAATCTCTCTAGACCCATTTCTTCATATGTAACATGAAGGTGTTGGACATGAGGCCTCTAACATCCCTTCAAGTCCTATATTTAGGATTCTATGACCTCTTCTCCCCTTAAGTTTCAGGAGAATTTAAAGTTGCTTCCTCCTATATAAAAAAGAAAGCTCCCTCTTTGCAAAAACAAAGTTCGAAACCTCCAGTCCCAGATGCACAGGTACTATACCCCCCATACTCCCTGGAGGAAGTGGCAGCCTGTAATGGGAATGTAAATTTGGAAGATCTTCCCTGCCCCTAGGCTAAAGTGCACCTGAAGCCTGGGGTGGGAGGCTTGTTTTTCAGTAGATACTTTTTGATTGGCCAGTGGGTCAATAAGGTTGTTACATTCTCTGAGCCAGGAGAAGGCTATATAAGCCCTGATGTGTAGCTTTGTTTTGGGGCTCACTTTGAGAAGTGTTCTGTGATTTGATATGGATTCTGGGAAGCCGTTGTCCAGAGCCCCCCAGCTTTGAAAAACCCAGATGTTATTTGGTATGGATGTAATGGCTGGACAGTTTGGAAAGCTGTCTACTTGATCTGTTTTTGTCTTGATAATTCTGCCTGTATACTTTGAAGTTCGGGGTGCTGACCTTTTTCCCCTGAATGAGGTAAACGATATATGTTTGACGGATTAAAGTAAGCTTGTTAACCCATTTTGAGTTGCTTTCCTTTAACAAAGCAGATCCAAGAACCTGTATGGGCAGCCACCCTGAGGACGCTTGGGGTGCTTGCTGCTACACAGCCACATTCTTGTTCCATCCTCATCGTTCCCCCCACTCTAGGAGCACAAAATTCCTGGGTTGCTGAGGAGTTAAGTAAATGATTTGGTGAATAGAATTGCCTTTGCCTCCTCTGGGATTCTCAAGTCTAAATACCATGTTTACACTTTTTCTTGTGATCTAAAACTATTAGGCTTCAGGAGCTTTGACTCACTGTTTAGAGAGATGGAAAAGTGGGTTGCAAACATCATTATCTCAGTGTTTGCTTAACGGGTTTCTTTGCACCTGAGTACCAGTCAGGGATATAGACAATACTTTTATAATACAATTTAATAAACATTTATTAAGTGCTTGCTATGTACCAAGCAGTGCTGGGGATACAAATAAGAAAACAAAACTGTCTCTGCCCTCAAGGAGTTTCCAATCTAATGGGGGAAGACAGCACACAAAAGGGGACTGGAACGGGGAGGGGATGAGGAGGTACTCAGAGCAGTGAATACAAACTCTAGTGAACTGAAAGCTCAGGGTTTTAGGGGGAGTTTGGTGCTCTCTCCTCTACCCCTCCAATCAAAGGAAAGGAGGGAGTCAGCAGCATGGTGTAAGATTTAGTCAGGGGATAGAGTGCTCTGCGCTTCCCCTCCCCAGTCCTATGCAGGCACTCTCCTGGACTGGGAATCTGCCACACTCTGTCTCCCAATGGATTCTGTCACCCTAAAATCCATTCAGATTCACTTTTTAGAGGTTAGTGACAGAATTCGCTGAGGAGTTCAGGTAAGTGCCTGCTTCCATTCTGCCCCATCTTGGCTCCACCCCCTAAAGTAAGATTGTTAACCCCTTTGGAGTTGCTTTCCTTTAGAAAAGCAGGTCAAAGAACCTGTGCTGGCAGTCTTGGGTATGCTAGGGTGCTTGCTGATCCAGTATTGTTAAGGTGACAATATAGAGGGCACTGGGCCTAAAGGCAGAAGGACTCATCTTCCTGAGGTCAAATCTGGCCTCAGACACGCACTAGCTTTGTGACCCTGGGTAAATCACTTAACCCTGTTTGCCTTAGTTTCCTCATCTGTAAAATGAGCTGGAGGAGGAAATGGCAAACCACTCTAGTATCTCTGTTAAGAAAACCCCACAAGGGGTCACAAAGAAGAATTTTGACTGACCAACAACAACAAATAGTGAGATGAGAAGGAACAAGTTTTATCCTAGGAGGAGCACTTTGTTCCCTGGAGTTGTCCCCAGGCAGAGCAGCAGGTGCAGAGTGGAGAGAGCTAGACTTTCTATTTCTGGATTATAAAGGAAGGTTTGGGGAAGAGTCTCAATGCCTCTCACTCCTTCCTTTCTATATCCATTCCCAGCCTTTTATTCTTCTCTTTCCTCTACTTTTTATTGCCACCTTTTGTTTATACATCACATTGATTTTTGTATATATTCCACCCTCACCTCCCCTGCATGAAAACAGAACAAAAACAAAACTCTTAGCAAAACCAAATGGCACAGTCACCATACTCAGTAGCATATGTGACATTTCATACCCAGAGTTCCCCATCTCTCCAAGAAAAGAAGCAAAGGACATATCCATTTCCTCATCACTGCTCCAGCTCCGACTCTTGCTTTTTCTTGATTGAACTTTTGCAAAAGTCTTCCAACTAGTCTCCTTGCCTTTCAAAACTTTCAGCCTAATTAAATTGATCTTACTGAAGAAAAAGTCAAGCCATATCAATCAAAGGTCAGAAGTTTCCAACACCTCACCACTGCCTACAAAAGTAGTTGTTATTGTTTGTTATTCAGTTGGGTCCAACTCATCATGGCCCAATGGACCATACTGTTCATGGGATTTTCTTGGCAAAGATACTAGAGTGGCTTGCCATTTCTTTCTCCAGTAGGATTGAGGCAGAGGTTAAGTAACTTGCCCAGGGTCACACAGGTAGTGAGTGTCTAAGGCCAGATTTGAACTCAAGTCTTCCTGACTCCAGGTCTAGCTCTCTATCCACTGATCTGTGTATAATTGTATTTTTGTTTATTTTGTTAAATATTCCCCAATTACATTTTAATCTGTTTTGAGCCTCATTGGGAAGTATTATGGGCTGCATGTGGCAGTTGCTCTTTTCTTGACATCTCTATCTAAAGTACTTTTAGAGCTAACAAAGCAACTTCCTCATAATGATCCTCTGAGATGATAGGTAATGTAAATATTTCCACTTGCTGATGGGAAATCAATCAGTCGACCAACAAGAATTTATTATATGTCTACCATGTGGTAATACTGAAACTGAGGCTAGCAGAAAAGTTAAGTGATTTCCTTAAATTTATAATTTGTTAAGAGGTAACTGCAAGAATTTAAATAGGATCAAAGGTTTGCAGATGGAAAGGGTATCAGGGGACCTAGCCCATTCATTTTTCTATAAAGAATCTAAGACACAGAGAAAACAGATAATTTGCTCAAGGTCATATAGATATGATAGGTATGTATAGAGACAGGATTTGAACCCAGATCCTCTGCCTCCAGGATCACTGTTCTTTCCATTGTACTTCATTGTTTCTGGCACAATGGATAAAGCATCAGCCCTGCAGGGGCTTTGAGTAGAAGGACTTGAGTTCAAATCTGGCCTCAGAGACTCACTAGCTATGTGACTCTGGGCAAGTCACTTAACTTCTGTTTGTCTTAGTTTCCTCATCTGTAAAATGAGCTGGAGAAGGAAATGGCAAACCACTCTAGTATCCTTGCCAAGAGAATCCCAAATTGAGTCAGGAAGAGTCAGACACAACTAATCAACTAAACAATAACACCTTCACTATTAGTGCCCTTTCCATTTACACTTTTTCCATTAAAAACAAAAAAAAAATTCCCTTTCAGTAAATTCTTTAAAAATTATTTTCAGAAGCTTGGATATAATGGTGTCAAATAGCAAGGCTGCCCCTTTTTTGTCATATGTTTAGATCAATTTTATTCTGAAGCTAACAATATTACAAACAGATATTTGCTGAGAAGGGTATGATTACTTGTTATCAATAACTTGTTTTAAATTGAGAACAAGACAAGAAATGATGGTTCATCTTGCCAGATGTTTCACAACAATTTTCACTTTCCCCTTTACTCACTTATGCCAGTATTTTGGGAGATTTTTTTGAGTCCGTCACATTTTCCTTTGAAAAATTCAGTACAACAAAGTCTTATTTGGTACCTACTCTGCACAGAACCCTGTGCTAGAGGTAGAGGAGATACAAAATTTAGACAATAATTAAGAGTATGAAGGATGCCTGTTGTCCAGATTAGGTTATGCAGGAGGATGGACAACCAATACAGCTTGTCCATCAGAACCTATATCCTGGACAGATGCTGAAAATAAACAATAAGCTGAGCCCAGAAGTGAACGGGAGAAAGACAACAAGATGGATTGCCTTCAGGAAATTGCAACGTTCTTTAAATGACCCCAAGCTTCTCTCTGAAGCAAAGTCCCATTTTTTAAAACACCAATATTCTTCTGGTGAGTTGTATAGCTGTGAGTATTGGAACACTAACATCTTCAAATAATTCAAGTCGAGCATCATCCGAAGGGAAATGGAGAGGCTATGGTGGACAGGACCAAGTTGCCACACTTTACAAATGAGAAGCAGCTCAGCAGAAGTGACATGAAAGATGGCATCAAAGAAATATATAATTTCTTCCTGCTCTAATTCTACTATTACATTTCTGAAATACATTGAGGGGTGGAGAAGGAAAAAGGGAATGCATTCCAGGTTTTGGAAACAAGACAAACAAAGGCATATAGGCAGAAAAGTATGAGATGAGTTTTGGGGATTGCAAATAGTCCACTTTAGCTAGAGCGTAAATTATGAGGCATGCAGTAGTAGTAGTAGTAGTAGTGATGGTAGTAGTAGTAGTAATAGTAGTAGTAGTAGAGGTAGTAATAGTAACAACAGTGGTGGTGATGATAGTAATAGTAGTTATAGTTATAGTTGTAGTAGAACTAATAGTGGTACTAATAGTTGTAATAGAAGCAGTTGCAGCAGTTAGCATTTATATTATTTTATTATATTATATATTATTAGCTACTTTAAGGCTTGCAAAGCACTTTATATATGTTATTTCATTTGATACAAAAACCCTGGGAGGTATATATTGTGCTATTATGATAATATCACAATAACCCCCATTTTATAGACAAGGAAACTAAGACAGACAGAGGTTAAGTGACTTGCTCAGACAGCTAGTGTCTGATGTTAGATTTGAACTCCTGTCTTCTTAACTCTAATATCAGCGTTCTATTCACTGAAGTAACAAAAGATATGGAATATTGAGTAGTACATCAGATTGTGGACAGCCTTGAGTAACAAGGTAAGTATAAATAGAAAGAATATCTGTGAGGACCCCTAGAAAACAGCCTCAAGTCAGTGTCAGCATCCAAAGCCACCCCAGTACTCCACAGCCCCTCCCCTTCCTGCATTCAGGAAACTTGGCCCAACCCAAGCCACCGCCCATTGGCACAGGTGTTGGCCATCTGGCTTTTCCTTGGACTGTTACTGATGTCACTAGATACCCAATCATTCCCTCTTCACCAAGAAGAGAGGGGAATGCCTATTCTGTGAGAGAGAATTTCTTAGAGGGTCAGTAGTTTTCCCTGGCTTCCCAGAAAAGGGAAGGGCTGAAACTGCAGCTGCTCAAGTGGAAAGAGAGGTAACCACACCATTTGTGAATTTCTCCTAGAAGAATTGGTGGATGAGAACAATTTGTTCCAGTGTCCATGAAGGAGACTGAAGACACGTGCTGTGGAGCAGTGACTGTTTGGTCAGACATCGAAGACACCAAGGAAAACCAGCCATCACCAGCCAACGTGACTTTTGTCTTGCCATTGAACTTAGATGACTTTGGAAGAGTGACTAAGACTCTGTACAACTCTGCCTCACTTAAATCCAGTTCACTTGGGAGTGAAGACATCATGCTGTGATGTCATTAATCCTCCTCAAAAATGAAAGAGGAACAACAAAGCATAAAGTACATAAAGAACAACAAAACAGAAAGTACTATAACCAAAGAGCAGAACGTAATTATTAGAAGGGACTTCAAAGGACTTATTACAGACCATACCTGACCAAAATGACCCTACAAATGGTCATATTGCTTCTGCAAGAAACCACATGTAAAGGGAGAACACACTTTATCCTAAGGTAGCCTGTTCCACTTTCAGACAGCTCTGATTTTAAGGTCTGTTTTTCTTTATCAAGCCTCTCTGCAATGTGTACCCCCTGCTGCTGGCTATGCTCTAATGAGACAAAGCAAGCATTTCCAAGCCTTCTTCAGTATGACAGTCCTTTAGATATTTAAAGATCTAGCTCCCATCACCCACTAAGTCTTCTCTAATGCAAGATAAATATCCACAATTCCTTTAAAATAGAAGGGCATGTATTATGACATATTCTTTAAGACTGTGTAATGGTAATGGTAATTTGAATATCTTCCCCATCCCTTAATAAGCTCAAGGGAATTTGAAGATCTTCCCTGCCCCCTAATAGGCTGAATGTAATCACATGGAGACTATAGTAAAAGGATTTTCCTGAAGGGTGGAGTAGAGAACACAGGAAGCTGGGAGTCAGAGCAGTTAGAGCTGGAGGGGGGAGAGGACATGTCCAAGGAGACAGCAAGGCTTGTGAGTGTTTGTTTGTGGGAATGCTAAAGGGTGGTGTGGCTTCCTGCTGTGCTATGGTATAATAACTTCTTTGTTGCTATGATGGATTCAACTTTCTGGTTTTGGGATTTGGTTTTCTGGTGTCCAAATAAATGTTTTATTTCTGTCTTCTATAGGGAAAGTCTGTTAGATTTTTTAATTGAGAACTATGCCAGCATATTCGTAGTCACCATTGGCACTGTGAATATTGTGTTGGTACTACAGACTGCCATTGTTCTAGTCACCCTCTTCTAGATGGTCTCCAATTTCCTTTTTTTTTTTCTTTTTGGAGGGGGGAAGGCAGGGCAATTGGGGTTAAGTGACTTGCCCACAGTCACACAGCTAGTAAGTGTTAAGGGTCCGAGGCCAGATTTGAACTCAGGTCCTCCTGACTCCAGGACCAGCACTCTATTTACTGTGCCACATAGCTGCCCCTCCAATTTCTTAATAAATTACCTAAAATGTGGCTCCCAGACCTTAATATAATGTTCTTAACATGGTTTTACAGGGGTAGAGTACAGTGGAACAATATTCCTCTTTCAGAACATCATGCCTCCCTTTGTGTAGCATAAGTCAGCATTTCATTTTCTGATTACCTTGTTGTGCTATTGGTTCACTATCTGGGCCAGCCTACTGGTCCTCTTTATATTTAGCTAGGCTGGTCCTAAGAAAGAAAACATGGTTCTGTGCTTAAAACCTTGCCTGTGACTCAGTAGAACATGGCAAAATTTTCACTCTACTGGGATAACTTTTGAGGACACAGCATCATCTCCAAACCATGATTGTGATTCAGAATCAGAACTTTGAAGAAATTTTTACGCAAATCTTTATGTAAATATTATCTTACTTTAGTCCATCATTCTAGCTTGTCAAGATATTTTTGGATCCTGTTATCCAGTGTGTTAGCCAATCCTCTAAGCTTCACATCATCTCTGAATTTGACAAGCACACCTTTGAAAGCTTTATCCAAGTCATTGATAGAAATGATGAACAACATAGGGTCATTAGAGACCTCTTTCCAAGCTGACATTAACCCATTAACAATTCTTCTTTGTGTTTCATCATTCAGTCACTTCTGAATCCCTAGCTGTGGTCTCATTTAGTCAATATCTATTTTATCCAGAAAGATAGCACAAGAGCTATATTTTAAAACTTTGCTGAAATCTAGGTATAAAATGTCTATTACACTTTCCTGTCAAAAAGCCTGTCAAAAAGTGAAATGAAATTGTCTGGTATGACCTGACCAGGAGGAGAAAAAAATGGTTCTTTTTTATAATAACATTTTATTGATAAAATTTGCTTTTTATATCCCTTACATTTTCTCCTGTATCCCTTCCTCCATCCTGTCCCAGAGAGTCATCTCTTATAAAAAAAGAAAGAAAGACAATTCAGAAAAACCAACCAACATATCAGAAAGATCTGATGTCTTATACAATGTTTCAAACACATGGTCCTTCACCTCTCCAAAGAAGCAGAGGGAGAGGACTCTCCAGCCTCTTCTTCTTTGGAGCCATGCTTGGTAATTACAATTTCACAGCATTTTTGTTGCTATTACTTTGTTGCTATTCTTTCCATTTCCATTGTTTTTGTCATTATGCATACTGTCTTCCTGGTTCTGCTTTTATATCAGACCATTATAAGGATTTCCATACTTGACTGTATTCATCATAGTCATTTCTTACAGCACAGTAATATTGCATCACATTCATGTATTTCATTTTGTTTAGCAGCCAGGGGTGAGGAACCTGCAGCCATTCCCCAACAACGGATTTCTACTTTGTTTCTATTTCTTTGCTACCACAAAATATAAATATTTGGTAATAAAAGCACAAATATAAATATTTGGTATAAACAGGGTCTTTCTTTTTCTGTACTTGGTGCATACCCTGAGCATTGGAACCTATCTATCAAAGTGTATATTTACTCTCTTCTCATAATTCCAAATTACCCTCCAGTGTGCTTTGGTCAATTCATAGATCCACTAACATGCATTAGTGCATTTATCTGTAATGGGAATGTAAATTAAAGTGCACCTGGAGCCTGGGGTGGGAGGCTTGTTTTTCAGTAGATACTTTTTGATTGGCCAGTGGGTCCAAAAGGTTGTTACATTCTCTGAGCCAGGAGAAGGCTATATAAGCCCTGATGTGTGTAGCTTTGTTTTGGAGCTCACTTTCAGAAATGTTCTGTGGTTTGATCAGATGAAATTCTGAAAAGCTGTTGTCCAGAGCCCCCCGGCTTTGAAACCCAGATGTTGTTTGGTATGGATGTAATGGTTGGACAGTTTGGAAATCTGTCTACTTGATCTGTTTCTGTCTTGATGATTCTGTCTGTATACTTTGAAGTTCGGGGTGCTGACCTTTTTCCCCTGAACTAGGTAAACGATATATGTCTGACTGATTAAAGTAAGCTTGTTAACCCATTTTGAGTTGCTTTCCTTTATCAAAGCAGATCCAAGAACCAGTGTTGGCAGCAAACCCTGAGGACGCTTGGAGTGCTTGCTGCTACATTATCTTAACAAAATCTTATCATCATTGATTTCTTTTCCCATTTTTTTTGTCATCTTTACCAATTTGCCAAGTGTGAATTGAAAACATTTAATTGACAGCACATTTTGGACATGACATAATGCAGATAGAAGGCAACAGAAACCAATATATAGACAGAAATTCAATTATTTATTGTTATAACTATTTTGCATTTTTTGCAATTGAAGTCCATCTATTCCTTCTGTTTTCTTAACCACAAGGCTCTTCTAGAGGTCTGTGGAGCATGGTGAAGTTAAATTTCTTTAGCAAACAGTAAACACAAACACAAAATACAAGGACATTGAAGCAAAAGAATCCAATCCACAAACAGAAATACATTTATCCAATTAGATCTATCTAAAATAATTTTTCTAAAATATTTTTTAAATTTAAATCTTTAATTTTTAAAAAATGTTAAATTCAAAATACTTTTAAATTAAATTTTTTAATTTTTAAAAAATTTTTAAATATAAAATACTTTTAAAATTTTTAATTTTAAATGTAAAATTTTTAAATAAATTTATTTGTATAAGTACAATCTAGTCTTCCTAGGACTTCCCTACCCTGAAACTTTGAACAAAAGAAAAAAGAAAGAAAATTAAAAAGAAAAACAAAACCTTCATCATAAATGCTCATAGTCCAGAAAAACAAATCCTCACTTCTCCAGAATGTATATCTTTCCCTACATACTAAGTTCATCAAGTTCTTGGGCAGGAGATGAGTGCTTTGTTACATCTTCATTTTTCTGGACTACTACATTGACCAAAGTTGCTTTCTACAATGCTGTTGTCATTATATAAATTATTCTCTTACTTCTGGCAAGCCTATTGATCTTTATATTTACCTAGGCTGGTCCTCAGAAAAGAGACATAATCTTGTGTTCCTAGTCACTTCTCTGCATCATAAAAATCTTTCCAGTTTCCTTTGAAACTGTCCATTTCATCATTTCTGATGGTACGATAATTTTCCATTACATTTGTATACCAAAATTTGTTTAGCCATCCCCCTATGGGAAGCTAGTCCCTTAGTTTCCAATGTTTGCTATTAAAAAGAGCTGCTATAAATACTTTTGTGCACATAGTTCCTTTTCCTCCTTGTTTTATCTCTTTAGTTTTTAAGCCTTGTTGAGGTATCACTGGGTCAAAGTGTATAAACTGTTTGGTAATTTTTGGGTTATAGTTAAAAGTTATTTTCCAGAATGACTGAATCAGTTCACAATTTTACCAAGAATACTCTCATGGATCTGTTTTTCTGTAACAACTCCAACATTTGTCATTATCCTCATTAATCATATTTGTCAGTCTGATGGATGTGAGGAAGACCCTCAAAGTTACCTTAAAGTGCATTTTTCTAATTTTGTCATTTAGAGCATTTGTCTCATGTGGTTATTAATGGTTTAGGCTTATTCCTTTGAAAAGTTCAATATCCTTTGTCTAATTATTGGGAAATAGCTCTTTTACAAATTTGAATCAGTTCCTTATATATCTTGGCTATGACACATTTATACAAAGAAATTTGCTGCAAAAAAATTTTCCCCATTTATCAATTTCCTTTCTAATTTTAAGCACTTAGATTTGTGCAAAAACTTTGAATTTTTTATTATCAAAATTGTCTATTTTGTCTTGTCTGAACCTCCCTATCACTTGTTTAGTCAGAATCTCTATCCTTATCAAATAGGTCTGAATGCTAATTTTTTCCTTCCTCTTCTAATGTACTTATCAACTTTTATATCTAGTTCACATATCTATTTCGAGTTTATGTTGGTATATTATGTTAGGTGCTGGTTTAAACTTAATTTCTGCCAAAAATAATGTCCAATTTTCATCAAATAATGAGTCCTTCCCCCAGTAACTAGAGTCTTTGGATTTATGATGTTTCATTACTTCTGTATTTGGTGTAACTAATCTATTCTGCTGATCATTCTTTTTCTTTTTTTTAACCAATACCAAATCATTTTAAAGATTATTTCTTTGCAGTACAGTTTTGAGATCTGGTGCTAATTAACCTCCTTCCTTCCCATTATGTTTTCATTATTATCCTTGAGATTTTTTATCTTCGTTCCTCTAAATGAAATTCATTATCATTTTTTCTAGTTCTATAAAATATTCACTTGGTAGTTTGGTACAGTACTGAACCAGTAAATTAATTTAAGTAGTATTGTCATTTTTGTGATATTGGCTCAATCTACCTATAAGGAATTACTGTTTCTCCAACTATTTAAGTATGTTTTTATCTAAGCAAAGAACATCTTATACTTGGGATCATTTAGTTCCTAGGGGCATCTTGGTAGATATATTCCCAAATTATTTATAGGTTCTGTAGTTACTTTGAGTGGAATTTCCCTTTTTAGTTCTTCCTGCTTGTTTTTGTTGGGAACATACAGATATACTGATGGTTTATATAAATTTATTTTATATCTAGCAACTTTGTTGAATTTGTTCATTGTTTCGATTAGTTTTTTATTGTCAATTTAGAGTTTTCATCATATCTGTAAATCGTGATATTTGTCTTCACTTATGCTGGTTTCCTCAAATTCTCTTTCTTGTCTTATTGCTATAGCTAGAATTTCTGGCACTATGGTAAATAATACTAAATGATAATAATAGACATTTATATTTTATCCATGATCTTATTGGAAAAGCCTTTAATTCTTCTCCACTGCATATGTTTGCTCTTGAATTTAGAAAGATATTCACTATATTAAGAAAAGTTCTATTTGTTCCTGTGCTTTTTTTAGTATTTATAATAGAAATAGCTCCTAGATTGTCAAAAAAGCCTTTTAGTATCTATTGATTGTTTATCATAACATTTATAATAACAATTGTATTTATAATAAATTACCATATTTATCATAACACTATTATATATTATATATTGTATCATAATAATATAATTTATTATATTCATTATATAATTTATAATCTTCCATATGTTGAATTGACCCTGCATTCCCAGTATAAACCCAACCTGGTCATAATGTATAATCTATCTAAAATGTTGTTATTGCCTGCTTGCTATTATTTTATTTAAAATTGTTGTGCCTATGTTCATTAGGGTCATCAGTCTATAGTTTTCTTTCTATGCTTTGTTTCTCACTGGTTTAGGTATCAAGACCATATTTGTAATATAGAAAGAGATTGGTAGGATGCTTAAAAACAGTTTGTGTAATACTGGGTTAACTGTTCTGTTTTGGGAGCAATATCTCCACTCTAAGTTCATGTGGTACATAACTGCTGCCAAAATATATTTACTACAACACAGAAATTGTAGAGGTAAAACCTAGGTTTTATTATGCTCAAGTTTAGGTTCAGGTGTCAGAGAAAGCAATAAATCTGATAATTAGGATTCTAACAAGTTCTTTTATAGGCAGAAATCATGTCAAAGCGACAGAGAAATAATTCTTTTACATATTGTAATCTTGTACATTCCTCTTGGACCATAAAAGTTAAAGAAAAGCTACACCCATAATTCTAATTCATCCTTCAATGTCATAAAAGTTGAACAAACTTAGTTAAGCAGATCATAGTCTCATACATTGGCAAGTCTAGTTAAACTCTATAGGTAAACTAAGTCAAGGTTACAGATTAAACTACAGGTAGGGTTCACAAATAGGCTGATAGAGGGGAAAGATTGACAAGTCACTGAAGAGTAAGGAAAAGTTGAGATTCTTCCTCCGACTTCTCATCTAAGGAATGTTTAAGGCTTTAAGTAAATTTTCTCATCTTATGGTACAGGCTTTAGTCAGGTGAGATTATTAATAAAAGACAGGCTTTCAGTTTTCAAAAGCTGTGTGAGGAATAAAAGGGAATCAAAAATAAAAAAATCCTATTACAGTTGTTTGAATGACTGATAGAATTCACTTGTTAATCAACCCTATCATTTTCTATTTTGCTACTATCTTCATTCTGTCCCCTTATATTTCCCTGGCCACCATGACAGGTAATGTCAAATCTGTGATCATAAAGAAGTTAATGAATGGCACTGTCACTGACAAAACTATTGGAGAAGGAGTAGTTTAGGGGAGGGAAGGATAATAAAATTGGTTTTGAACAAGTTCAGCCTAGGTGCTAATGTGACAACCAGGTAGCAATGTCCTTTAGATGCTTGATAATTCAGGTTAAGAGTTAAGCATCTAATCATAATCCCACTTCTTTCACTTTTTCCACTTCTCTACACTCAGTGAATAAACTATCTGTTTTTACCAGTAATGTACCTCATTCAGTCCAGACTAAATTTCCTGTCGAGCCTGACGGGCTCAAGCAAAGGCAACAGACTTGTAAGGGAAAACAATTATAAAGTGGTTTAAGCACAGTAGTAGCTTAGGTAATTGGTGGTGCTACTGACAGAAAAAGCCATAACAGAAAGAAGGAAAAGAAAATAATACTGGTTTTCTATCTCTTGTGCCTAGCACAGTGCTTTGCATATCATATACATTTAGTAAGTATTTCTTGAATGGAATTGAATCTATTTGAAGATACAATTCTGAAACTCAGAAGAGTGATTAGGAGCTGGAATTCAGGAATCATTTGCCTAGAGCTGATAGCTGAATCTATAAGTAAATGAGATGGCTGAGGAAAAGAACAGAGATGGGAAAAGAGCCCTTGCCTAGGGTAACATCCACCTTAAGGAGTCAGGAAGAAAATAAGCTCTAAAATAGCCAAGGTGGAGGTTTAGGGTAAGTAGAAAAACCAGAAAACTATGGAATCTAAGAAGCCACAGAAATTGAGAAATATTGTTAAATACCTTAGAGACTTTGAGGACAAATACTGAAATTTAAGTGTTCTGTTTGTATGTTTTGTTTGCCAATGCCCTTTGGCAGCTAGGTGGTACCTCAGATAGAGTACTGAACTTGGAGTCAGGAAGATATGAGTTCAAATCCAGTCTCAGTCATTTACTAGCTGAGCAATCACTTAACTTTGATCTGCCTCAGATTCTTCATCTGAAAAATGGGCATAATAAGAAAACCAACCTCCCAGGATTATTGTAAGGATAAAGTGAGTTAATATTTTTTTAAAGCACTTAGCACAGCATCTGGCACATAGTAGGTCCTTAAACACTTGTTTCCTCCTCCCACCTTTGAAATTTTGTTGGAACTAGTATTTCTTAAGATTTGGGAAAATGCTTGCTACACATCAGGATCACTAAGAAAACTCAAATTGGACGTAACTTAACACTATCTTTGCATTTCTTTAGTATTAAAATGATATTCACATATGTATGCTTTACCTTTTTTTTTCACCTTCCCAGCTTTATCCTAATATCTATAAAGGAATAGATAACAACAAAAAAACTATATAAAAATACAAATGGTGTATAAATAACAACAGCAGCAATAATAATAATAACAGCATGCATTTATATATAAAATACTTAAGGTTTGCAAAACACTCTTAAATATATATCATTTGATCTTCATAATAATCTTATATAATAGGTGTTTTTTTTTTTCAAATCAAATTATTAACTTCTGGTTTACATCATTCATTTCCACCAGATTTTGAGTTACAAATTTTCTCCCTGATTTTCCCCTACCTACCACCCCAAAATAGTGATCCCACTGGATATCCTCTCCTCCAATCTGCTCTCTCCCATATCTTCTCCCATACTCCCTCCGACTTTGGGTATGGTGGATCTCTATGCCCCAGTGCCTGTATATTTTATTTCCCAGTTACATGTAAAATAATATTAATAATAGTATATATTTAAACATTTCATTTTAAAACTTTGAATTCCAGATTCATTCCCTTCCTCCCTTGTCACCCACCCTTACTGGGAATATAAGCAATTCAGTATAGGTTGTACATGTGTAGCTATGCAAAACATTTCCAGAGAGGATATATTGTAAAAGACTGACTATATTTCCCTCCCTCCTATCCCACCTCCCACTTGTTCTATTCTCTACTTTGATCCTGTTCCTTTTCAAAAGTGGGTGCTTCCAAATTCCCTCCCCCAGAGCCTGCCCTCCCTTCCATCATCCCCCCTCTCGTCCCCTTAGCCCCTACTCTCCTGTAGGGTGAGATACTGTATTTAATGTGTATATCATTCCCTCCCTAAGCCAAATTCAATGGGAATAAGATTGATCCATTCCCTTTTGCCTTCCTGTTCTTCCCCTCCATTGTAACCATTTTCCCTTGCCTCTTCTATATGAGATAGTTTACCCCATTCTCTCCAACTATCTCCTCTTGTTATATTCCTCTCTAACCTCTCAATTTCACCTTTTAAGTATCATCCCTTCTGTAGCGGCAAGCACCCCAAGCGTCCTCAGTGTTTGCTGCCCATACAGGTTCTTGGATCTGCTTTGATAAAGGAAAGCAACTCAAAATGGGTTAACAAGCTTACTTTAATCAGTCAAACATATATCGTTTATCTTGTTCAGGGGAAAAAGGTCAGCACCCCGATCTTCAAAGTATACAGGCAGAATTATCAAGAAAGAAACAGATCAAGTGGACAGCTTTCCAAACTGTCCAGCCATTACATCCATACCAAATCAACATCTGGGTTTCAACATCTAGGTTTTTCAAAGCCGGGGGGGGCTCTGGACAACGGCTTCCCAGAATCCATATCAAATCACAGAACACTTCTCAAAGTGAGCCCCCAAAACAAAGCTACACATCAGGGCTTATATAGCCTTCTCCTGGCTCAGAGAATGTAATAACCTTCTGGACCCACTGGCCAATCAAGAAGTATCTACTGAAAAACAAGCCTCCCACCCCAGGCTCCAGGTGCACTTTAGCCTAGGGGCAGGGAAGATCTTTAAATTTGCATTTCCATTACACCTTCCTATTAAATTGGTTCTGTGCCCTCTATATGTATACGTCTACACATATATACACACATTCACATATGTATTCATATGCCCATATACCCTCCTATATAGACATATATATGTATGTGTGTGTGTGTATATATATATATATATATATATATATATATATATATTCCCTTCAACTGTTCCATACTGAGAAAAGTTTCATCAGTTACTATTATTATTTTTCCATGTAAGAATGTAAATATTTCAACTTTGGTAAGTTCCTTATGATTTCTTTTTCCTGTTTATCTTCTCATGCTTCTCTTGCTTCTTGTATATGAATGTCAGATTTTCTATTCAACTCTGTTTTTTTTTTCAGCAAGAATGCTTGAAAGTCCTCTATTCCACTGAATGACCATATTTTCCCCTGAAACATGACACTCAGTTTTTCTGGGTAGGTGATTCTTGGTTTTAATCCTAGCTCCTTTGACCTCTGGAATATCATATTCCAAGCCCTTCGATCCCTCAGTGTAGAAGCTTCCAGATTCTGTGTTATCCTGATTGTGTTTCCACAATATTCAAATTGTTTCTTCCTGGATGCTTGTAATATTTTCTCCTTGGTCTGGGAATTCTGGAACCTGGCTATAACATTCCTAGGAGTTTTCTTGTTGGGATCTTTTTCAGGAGGTGATCAGTGGATTCTTTCAACCTCTGTTTTGCCCTCTGCTTCTAAAACCTCAGGGCAGTTTTCCTTGACAATTTCTTGAAGGATGATTTCTAGGTTCTTTTTTTGATCATGGCTTTCAGGTAGTCCAATAATTTTTAAATTATCTCTCCTGGATCTATTTTCCAGCTCAGTGGTTTTTCTAATGAGATATTTCACATTGCCTTTTATTTTTTCATTTATTTGGATCGGTTAAATAGTATCTTTATTTCTCATAAAGTCACTAGCTTCCATTTGCTCCAATCTAATTCCGAAGGAATGATTCTCTTCAGTGAGCTTTTGAGATTCTTTTTCCATCTGGCAAAATCAGATTTTTAAGGCATTCTTCTCCTCATTGGCTTTTTGAGCCTCTTTTGCCATTTGAGTTAGTCTATTTTTTAATATGTTATTTTCTTCAGTCAGGTTGTTGACTCTCATTTCATAATTTTCTTGTATTGTTCTCATTTCTCTTCCCAATTTTTCCTCCACTTCTCTTATTTGCTTTTCAAAATCTTTCTTAAGGTCATCTATGGCCTGTAACCAGCTCATATTTTTCTTGGAAGTTTTTGGTACAGGAGTTCTGACTTCACTGTCTTCCTCCTGTTCCATGCTTTGATCCTTTTTGTCCCCAAAGTAGGAGTGTAAAGTTGGGTTGCTCTCTTTGTTTTGCTTCCTTTGCCTGCTCATGTTGCCACTAAATTACTTGGCTTTTGGGCTTTTTGCAGCAGTAGGACTCTGCCCCCAGACAGGGGACTTTCGTCCCAAATGCTGGGGTTTTCTGAGCTGCTGAAGGTATTAGTTGGGTGCCCTCTCTGAAGCCTCCACACACTCTAGCAAGCTGGTCACACAGCCCAAGAATTCCACCCTAGACCACAATCCAGATCCAAGCAGGTTAAAGCAAGAGTAATGACCCCTCAGCTGGTCACTTGGTCCCCCTACAATCTGCAGCCCAGGAGCTAAAGCAGCCACATATGGCTACGGCAGCCATGGGGCCTAAGCCACTTCTCAAACCAGGGGCAAAAGCCAACGCATTCCCAAAGTCCACACTGCACTGACCCCTCACTTTGTCCTTAGCATCTGTATGTTGATAATTTTGGAAACTGCCACAGCTGCTGGTGATCTGAAGTCGCTGCAACCCATGGTTGGTCAGGCCCACCCTGGGGCTAAAACCTCTGGCTGGCCTGCCGGGCTGTCCTCAGCAGAAGGTTAGCTTCTCTGTGTCATTTTGTGGGTTCTGTAGCTCCAAAGTTTCTTCCGAGTCACCTTTTACATGAATTGGGAGAGGTGGAAGCTGGAGGCCCAAGGAAGTCCTGTTTCTACTCTGTCATCTTGACTCCGCCCATTAGGTATTATTTTTAATCACCATTTTACTGATTAGGAAACTGAAGCCAAAAGGTTAAGTGACTTGCCCAGGGTCACTTAGTAAAAGTGAATGTCTAAGGCAAGACTTGAACCCAGATCTTCCAGAATCCAAATCCAACACTCTAGCCACTGCCTCATTCACACTCACTATATTACCTGCACTTTGAGAATACAAATCATCAGTCAACTAATAGTACATTATATGTACTGAGAGTGTTTTATGATCGATTTGAGACCAAATTTAGTACGTAAGTTTTTAGTAACCTGATTGATTTCAAACAATATTCATTGTGTGTGACCAATATAGGCAGCAAAATCAACAATTTTATTATGTATGCTTGTCAACCATATTTTTTCTTCATGGACCTTCTTGGACAGTTTTTTGGAGCTCGAGAACACCATAGAACACAGTTCAAAAAATATGAAGCTATAGGATTATTCTTAAATAAATACCTCATCAAAAAATTCTAGACTTTGTACAATCTGGCTAAAGTCTACTTTTCCAGCTTTATTGCCAATAATCACATGCCTGTATCTAGGCAAGCTGAACTATTAGGTATCGTCTTATACCTTTCATTTCTCTGCCTCTACACTTCTGCTCATAACATTACCCTCTGCTAGGTAGCCTTTTATTCTTTTTCACATCCACTACCTCTTAAAATTCTGACTCTCCTTCAAAACCCAGATCAAATTCCATCTTATCCTATTTAGTGTAAAATTCTCTTGACAGGGGTGGGGATAATCCTTTTATTGAGGGGATTTGTTCTGTGAAGTCTGGATTCAGTCAAAGGGTCACACTTGAGGACCTAGAGTGTCACATGGGGACTCAAGGTCACAGGTTCCCCACGCCAGGTTTGACTATGCCTACTGTAAGTATTGCCCCTCCAATTCTGGAATTGCAGAAAGAAGAGATGAAGCCACAGGAAACTCAGAAGGGGAAAGTAGCAGAGCCTCAGCCACAAAAGAGGATTTGACAAATGGAATTGAATCCAAATCCACTCACTCTTTCCCCAATAAATATATTGTCATTAAATCTGATATGTGACCAACTGTTAAACTATTTCTCACCTCTGTAATTGTATTCATTAAACTGAAACTGCTTTCATCTTTAGGACTACTGATTGGTTTCATTTTTAGGTTTTGGGGTGTGTGTGTGTGTGTGTGTGTGTGTGTGTGTGTGTGTAGAGTTACAGGTATTGAACATTGTTTGAATGTATATTATTTAAAATTTCCCCAAAGTTCAAATCAATTTCATGTCTTAAAATTTCACTTAAATGGTCATTTGTTTCACCATCTATCCATGGTAAAGTTAATTCTTTTTAAGACCAAGTAGATGAGTTTAACAAATTAAAATAATTTAAATGCTTTCATCACTGTTTATATCCCATAAAAGATATAAGTTCATGTGCTCTATTATATTTTTGAGCAATATATTCTTAGGAAGAGCATCAAATTTATTATTTTATTAAATAGAGTGTCTTTAAGTTTATCTGACTTAATCACATCTTCAACTTGAGATTCATGCTTTCCAGTGTGAATCTTTAAATTCGTCAAAGCTCTTATGGTGTGTTTGATTAATTTTTGCACTTTCTGAATGTTAGTTGATCTTGACTGCAATGCAGTTGAAAGTAATGAAAATTCTTCAAGAATGCCAATCATTAAAGCAAGGTCTTGCAAAAAAAAAATGTTAGCTAGTCTCTTTGCCGAACCAGAATAAGAAAAATTCATACAAAATGTAGGATAGACATGCCATGAAGCAACAGCAGCTCCTAATAAACTATATACTGCCCCAGTGCTTGACCAATTTTAATAAATTCAACTTCAAGTTGTTTAGCTATAAATGCTACCTTGGTATGATTTTTTTTTTGGAGGGCAGGGCAATTGGGGTTAAGTGACTTGCCCAAGGTCACATGGCTAGTAAATGTTATGTGTCTGAAGTAGGATTTGAACTCAGGTCCTCCTGAGTCCGGGGTCAGTGCTCTATTTACTGTGCATCTAGCTGCCCCTGATTTTTTTTTTATCAGATTGGTAATAAATAGAATAAAATTCATCTAAAATATTTTTAAATGATTAACTTATTTTATTTTATGTATTGTACCTTCAAGTGGTAAGTACAAGAATTATTTAAATGATACCAAATTATTACTTTAGGAAATTTTTCTACTCCAGTCTTCCTACCAACATTGTATTAGCACCATAAGAATGAAATGCAATTTAGTTTGCTTTCAAATATTCATTTTTAAAGCCATAACCATTTAAAGCAGACAATAATGTATTGAAAATATACTCTTCAGTGGTTAACATCAGTTCTTATAAACAACAAATAACATTACCAGGTGAAGAAATCCATTGAATTGAACACTGGCTATGTTTACCACCCAGTCTGAAAAATTCCTGAAAATTTAACAATCAGCTGCTATGAACTAGTTTCAGTATATTACTGAACACAAGTCACTAAAAGATCTATTGTAAGTGTCATAGGGGTGACTAACAACACCAGTGTAGCATATAGCCACCACCATTGCCATACTTGAAGTCCTATGACAGGCAGATCGGTGACACAGTGGATAATGCATTGGGCCTGTCAAGAAGACCAGAGTCCAGGGGCGGCCAGGTGGCTCAGTGAGTAAGAGCACTGGCTCCAGTGTCGGGATGACCTGGGGGATCGAATCCGGGCTCAGATACTTAGCACCACACCCAGAAATAACTGGCCATGTAACCTTGAGCAAGGTACTTAACCCCAATTGCTTAAAAAAAAAAAAAAAGAACAGAGTTCAAGTCTGACCTCAGATACTTACTAGCTGTGTGATCCTTGGAAAGTCATTTAGCCTTGGTCTGCCTCAATTTTCTCAACTGTAAATGGGAATAATGATTTCATCTATCTCTCAGGGTTGTGAGGTTCAACTGAAATAATATTTATAAAAAGCTCTTAGGGGCAGCTGGGTGGCGCAGTGAGTAAAGCACCGGCCCTGGAGTCAGGAGGACCGGAGTTCGGTTCCAGCCTCAGACACTTAACACCCACCCAAAAAAAGACTAGCCATGTAACGTTGGGCAAGTTACTTAACCCCAATTGCCCTCCAAAAGGCAAAAAAAAAAAAAAGCTCTTAGCGCCACATGGTAGGCACCCCATAATTATATGAACTATTTGTCCCTGACCTGTGTTAGAGCATTCTGAGCTCACACTGGTCTGATCAGCTATAGTTGGACACATTGTACCTTGACCCCAAAATAATAATGTCATTTTGTTTGTCTTTGAGAATGAAAGACAACAACCAACCAACTATATAAATGCTTATTCCCTTTCCTCCTTTAGTCCCTGGTCTGCCATTTACTTGTCAGGTGACCTTAGATAACCCACTTAATCTCTCAAAGCCTCAGTTTCCTTATCTCTGAAATGGCAATCAAATCACATGGCCTAGTCAGACACAAGGTTACAGAGAGGATCAAATGAAATCATTCATATGAGAGAACCTTATAAGTCATTTTAATTCAACTGACATCTATTAAATATCTATTATGTGTCAGGTTCAATGTTTATACAGGCAGTAGATATTTGGGTGTAGTTTAACACTTAAGATCACTTGCTGGGCTTAAAAAAAAAAGTTATAGTCAGTACAGAGGACTGATTTTCACCAGGAAAAAAAAAAGTACAGGTTACTAGAATCCCATAGAGTAAATTATTATTTTGGAGACTAAAGCATGATTGTTTCAGAGTGAAATTGAGGATAAGACAAATGTACCTCGAAGCCTAGCTAAAGAGGTTTATTTACTGAAGTACTCAATAGGTTCCTTATAAAATTGCCTCACAAATTAGGCAGTCCCCCAGAGAGACCCCAACGGCACTATTTTACCATGGCTTCATAGTGCCAGTTATTAGTGGACTGATAAAGTTAATCAACGCTTCAGTTTTGCCAAACTAAAAGAAACAAAAGGGACAGCTTCATATAGATAACAAGTTGAACTTGAAATCGGAAAGACGTGAGTTCAAAACTTACCTCTGATATATACCATCTCTGTGACTTGCTGTAGGGTTAATGTAATATAAGATCTCCCCTGTTCATTAATAGGCCTATGTGACCACATGTGTTCCTTTTCCCCTTGGAACATGGGCCATGTTCTAGGTTTAAAGGTACTCAGGTATTTCAATCATGGATGTCTTGCTGCTTTGATCTCTGATCCAGTTCACAGCTGTGATACATCCTGAGTCACACAGAGCCCATCAGGTCATTCAGGGAGATTTATATTACCTTGGGAGAGGAACTTGACTAAGGAGGAGCTTGCCCAAAGGGAGACTTGATCGAAGGGAGGCCTGCTTGCTGGCAGGGAGGCTTTCACTTGTTTTGGCATTGAGCCAATTAGGCACTGAGTCACATGGTTGTGATGCCTTCTGGCTCTGAGTCTGTTAGTTGAAAACTATATATACTGGGAGGTTGGTATTATACTTTATTTTACTTTGGGGATCACTCATGAGAAGGATGTTTCCTTGTGATTTGGCCAGATGAGATTCTGAGTAGCCATTGTTAAGGAGCTCCCTGGTTTTGTGAACCCAGATGTTAATGTTTCCTAGTCTGGTGATTAGGTATCTATTACTCTGTTTAGATAGTTGGAGCCCTGTCTATTGAATTCTTTCTTGGATACTCACTTCTTTTTACTTATCTGTCCTTTTATTAAACTAAGATCATTAACCCCTTTAAAGCTGTCTTTCCTTTAGAAAAGCAAATCAAAGAACCTGTGCTAGTAGCCCATCCTGTGTGCTAGTGTGTTTTCTACTACAGTTGCTAAATCAAGGTTCTAGGCAACTCTTTAAGACTGTAAGTTACAGAGGAGATGCTAACCTGCATCAGTGGAGGGAGTTTCCTCTCATAGGAGTTTCCAGGAAATCACAGATCTAGCCCCTATCCTTCATGGTTATAAAGTGTTTTGTTACCAAGCTCCTGGGAGGAAGCTGTGAAAAGATCATCCTTAATTTACAGATAAAGAAACTAAGATTCAGAGCCAAGGACTACTTGCCCAAGATCCCATGGTCAAAATTCAAACCTAGTTCTTTAAAGTCAAGCATTTGTACAACTCAAAGCTGCTTCAAGAAATCATCTTTCATCTCCCTTCCCCCTCTTTTCCTTTAGTATTCATTCATTCTTAATTTTGTAAGCTATTTAGATAAAGTAAAGGTAATTACTAAGGTCAAGTAACTTGACTACAGAGTTAAGCTAACATTTGGGTGGAGTATAACTGGAGACAATAGAAAATGAATCAATTTAAGTCATCAAGTATTTATTACTATTTGCCAAGAACTCTGCTAAGTTCTGGGAATACAAATACAAGCAAAAATAAAGACAGTCTCTGCTCTCAGGAAGCTTAGATTCTAATGGGGAAAACAATACATAGCAATGAGCTATGAAGTACAGTTAGCTGGGAGTGGAGCACAGATAACCTGGTAAAAGTCTGATGGGGAGATAGGAAGAGAGTGAAGGCTAGCTGGTGTGGACTCTTCTTCAAAAAAGAGTTTCTGGGAGAAAGTCACATAAATGGGAGGAGCAAAGGAAGTCAATGAAATTATTTTAACATTCATTTTGTTAGCAAATAGTCAAGGCTTTGTATTCTCAAATCACTGCATCATTATTAATGTGTTATAATCATTTTTTCAATAGCCCTTGAAATTATACATGTACAAAGTCTGAATACAGAAAAATGAATGGATAATTATTTATTGAGACATCTTTCTACTATGTTGCTGAAATTATCCACAAAAGACTAAAAAGTTCATAGGATCATAGACTTACAACTGAAGGGCATGGTGGGGCTCTTCTCCAAGTCCTTCATTTTGTAGCTGCAGAAGCTGAGACCCAGAGAATAGCTGAGTCAGGATTTGAGCCTAGCTCCTTTGACTCAAAATCCCACAGTCTTTGGACTGTCTCTCTGAACTATTATGAAATCCTGGTTATTTCTACTACATTGGTTAAAAATTAAACATATTCTGTTTTTCTTTCCCCTAGACTACACTTTTCCCCCTTATTTTGCTGAATTCAAATGTGGCTCTTTAGCAATTCACAGGACCGGGTAGAACTAACTTAAATTTCAACAAAGCATTTGACATAGACTACATCTGCCATCAAAAAACTTAAGTGCTTTGGAATGGCATATGAATTCTGACAGGAAGACTATAGAGAGAAAATGAATTTCACTACAAATGACTAAAGGAATGTCAGAAAGAGATGAAAAGATAAGGAGAGACAGAGGCAGGAGGGATAAAGAAAGGAAGGAGAAGAAGGAGGAGGAGGAGGAAGAAGGAAAAGATGAAAGGAGGAAGGAGAGAAGGAAGGGAGGGAGGGAGAGAAGAAGGAAGAAAGATTTCCATGACTTTGTACATGCTGTGCCCCATGACTACTGCAGCAGCCCTTAATGGCACTCATATACCTCTTATGATCAGTCAGCATTCCAGTTAAGGGGTGAAGTTCCCTCCAACACCCTGCAGGGTATGCACAGATATTTTCCAAATGCTACCCAGTGGATGTAATGGCTTGGAGGTTTGTACTATATAATGAGAGAAGTCTTTTAATTGACTCCTCAGTCAGAATTTTATAAATATATTAAAAGAGTAACCCAGCCTTCAGTACCCCTTTTCTTCCCATGTAAGGACAAGCAGGTCTGGGCTGTCTGGAGAGTCATATGGGAGAGGGCATCCTGTCCATCCCACACCTGGCCCCAAACTTTTAGCATATGCCTTGCCTAGGATGAAGGCCCCTCCCTATTTGTGGCTTCTTTTCTTTGCCAAAGACCATGTGAAATCTTGAAAGGCAGCTGGCATCTTCCTTTCTTCCTTCCCTAACACCTTAGTAGCAGACATCAGAAGGAACCATCTGGAACCCAGAGACTACCAGACTGTGACTGAGGCATAAAGGCCTAAAGTAAAAGAACTGTTAGGAAAAAAAGAGACCACCAGAGCATCCCTCTTCCCTGTTCAACTGGAGAATGCCAGTGCAGAGATGAAAGGTGAACTTAACAGCCTTACCGACACTGTGTTCCAGCAAGGCTTACGCATTAGCCTCCCAGCTGACTGTATTAGTTAAATAACTGAATTAGGTCCTAAACTCCCATAATGTACACTATCACCTCTACAGCTATTATCATTTGTGTGGGAATTAAAAGAGTTGCCCTATTCCTGATTTATGTCTATACATTGAATTTCCAT
>NW_027187347.1:1895917-1896869 GCF_028583685.1 Petaurus breviceps papuanus
AAAGAGTTGCCCTATTCCTGATTTATGTCTATACATTGAATTTCCATTTTGCTACAGACAGCCCTTAGTCTTTGAGCCCATAACCATCTCTATAATTAGCAACTCTTTAAGTAGCAACTTTCCCCAAAATAGCCTGGGTAGGTAAGGATGAAGAGCCAATGCATGTGAGAATAGGGAGTCTAGTTCTTCTATTGAGAAGTCAGGAAACCCCAGAGCAATGAATCCAGGGCAAACTTCAATGACATGTAAAGGACAGGAATTCTTGCAAGTCACCAGCCCTTGTGTCCTCAAACAGGGACTTCTTCAGGTCACCAGCCCTGGTAACCTCAGATTAGCAGTTAGATAACCACTCTTTACATATCAGAATTTTCTCCCTCCTTATCTCAGTCCCTTAGGACTCCTAACTTGCTTCAAGGCTCAGCTCCATTAAGAAGGCTTTCCAGATTTCCTGAAATCACTTTGAATTCATTTGTATATATCCTGTAAACATGTACCCCTCCAATATGCAAAGATTCCCAAAGTGGGCAATACCAACTCCTGGCAACCACTGGTGGGTGCTGGAATCATCTGGTGGGGAGGGGTAGTAATCTTGGGTGCAATTGGAGAGCATTGAATAAAAATAAGGGGGCAGTGAAGGCTGTAATGGTAATGAAATTTAAAGATCCCTTTGTATTGGAAAGCTAAGAGGTACTTAGCACCTAATTCAAATTAAGCCTCTATTAAAGAAACAGAAGGTATGAACTCCTGTTGCTGACTTAACAGGAAAGAGCTAAAAAGGGATACAGTAAAAAGCAATACTGTATATAAGGAAAAGCCCCAGAGAGGGAGAGTCAGAACTCCTTGGCATTAGCTTCATGGAGGCAGAAGCAGCTGCTGCCAAGGAGGATGAAGAGGAAAGGCCCAAGCTGGAGAGAATGATTTTGATTTTGGGAACCAGCTGGAGCTTCTGCGG